>NW_026870592.1:0-188000 GCF_963576545.1 Limanda limanda | reverse complement strand
GCAGACGGAGGCATAACCTTGACAGAGTGAGACAGTGATGTCTGGGCAGACAGAGGCATAATCTAGGCAGAGAGACTATCTACTATTTCTAAAACACAGCACACAATTTCAGTTTCACACAATGTTATCGGCAGTAATTGTAACATACCTATGAATTGATACGAAAGGTGAAATGAAAAGAAAGGAAAGGAAAAGCGGCGCAAAAAAGATAGAAAGAAACTTTCTTAGACAAATGGGATGTCTTGGGTAGACCGGGGAGCTTTCTTAGCCTTTCTTTGTGGAACGAAAAGGAGTGAGTCCAATTTCGCTTGGAGTTTCTGAATGTATCGGTGCAGAAGGAAAGCCACACCTATCGTAATAACCCATCCACTAAGGAGCAGTCCCAGCGCGATCATGCTAATGGGATGTTCTGTAATTGTTGACATCCGATGAAAGTTTTTACCAAATTCGGTGGTAAGTCCAGTTGACCTAACATTGAACTTTACCTCTTTGGTTCCTTCAGCTATAAGCTGTTGTCGGATAGTGGTGTCAATCGTAAGGTTGTGACCCTGAAAGGCGTCCATGATCTCAATCTCCGCGTCGTGTCTGTCGGAGTTGAGGTGATGGAGGACAATGTCACCAATATGTACAGTGGCTCCTTGAGGAACCACCAAGAACATCGTCTGGTTTAACAGTCTTAGTTTAGTGGATGAATCATGACGGTCATAGGCCATTATGGCTTCAGTGGCGGGTGTGTTAACCAACCATTTGTCACCAGCTCGCTCTACTCTTGTAGGGGTTTCCTCAGATCTGGTGGACATGCTGCCTTGGCACTTTTGTTCTGGAGCATTGGCTCGCAGACCACAGAGGTAATTAGTAACATCCCTGATAAAGGCGGTGCTAGGACAAATCCAATGTATGTCCTTCGTTTTCGTGCACAAACTTAAATTTGGGATGAGATAGAGCGAGGGGTTTTCGTCATGGTAGGCGAGTAATGGTGGTGTTTTAAGGTTAACATGTGTGTTTCCCTGCCAGAATCCTACATTGAGAACGGTCTTTAGGTGGTACACGTTCTGTTGTTCAATGATAGGTAGGTTGACAATGAATCCTATTTCGAGGTTCTGTGGATCAACTGATATAGGGATTGCGCTGCCAAGACTAAATGCCAGGTGTACCTGAGAGGGCTGCACGATCGTAGTGGTAGCTGACTGCAAGATTCTTTCAACAAGATCTAAAGACACTAGATAGGTGGGGATCCTACCGGCACTTAAGCTGTTGACAGTGGAACTAACTTCTCTTAAGAGGTCCTGCATTAAGTCTTTAACTACTTGAACATACGTTATATCGTCCCTCACGAGAACTGACAGAGTGTCTAAGGCATGCAGGGTATTGTTTAGGAGAGCAGAGTGGAGGTTGACAGCCAGTACAGTGCCCTGGAGGGTTTTTCCCAGGTCCTGTAACTGGTTTTGTTGGAGGTTAAGTCTCTGTTGGATTTCTGGCATTTCGTCATCTAGTTCACTCATATGTCTTTGTAGCGCACCGATGCTGATTGAGTTGGCTGCTGATAGGCCAATAGAGAACAGTGACCCGATAGCGGACGCGGCAAGGACCTCTTGCTCTCTTTTGGTTACTGAGGTCTTTCTCAGTGACCAACAACTTTTGCAGTTGCTCGAGCATATGCCTAGTGGTCTGCTTGGCATGTCCCACTGTATCATGCGTTTGGATCGCACTTAACCTCCCCTCAGTCGGCTGTGGGGGGTTACGGATGTGATGTCTATACACATCCCAGGGGTCCAGTCGGACGTAGACTCTTTGAGTGTAAAGTCCGCAACGCGTGATGAGGAGGCCAGGTGTGTTTTGGAGAACAATCCCGGTTGGCGGGCCTTGCTCAACCACCTGAACCGGTTGAACCATTTTGGGACTGAGGAATATGCCGAGGATCCAAAGGAGCATCATCCTGAAACAAATAAACCCTAGTTAATATTTAATGGAATGAAAATTTTTACTAGTGCATGCTGGCGGGTTGAACTTAACGCAAGCAACTATTGATGCTGTGAGTGGTTCAGTGGGTTTCATCTAGGAGTTGGGCTGCCTCCCCCCTTTCTGGTGTGGGGGTGGCCTCTGCTCCTGAGATTGGGGAAGGTTGATATGGCTTGATTTGGTTTGAGTGGACCCATTTGTATGTGGGGGGTCTTCTCTGTTTCGGGATCCTGATTCGGTATGCAACCGGTGAGAGTTTCCCCACGACCTCAAAGGGACCTATCCAGCTGGGGAGGAATTTCTTGGAGACCCCCACTGGTTTTATGAACTTGAAGTAGAAAACCTTGTCACCCACTTCGTATTCACGGTGGGAAGTTTTCCGGTCATAGTATGCTTTTGAAGCTTTCACACTGGCCTCCAGAGTTTCTTGTGCCAGTGCAAAGGTCGTCTTCAGATGGTCACGTAGCTCTGCCACGTATTGATGTGCAGTGTATGCGGTCATGACGCTGAGGTCTTCAGCATGGTACAGCAGATGCAGGGGAAGAGTCATTTGTCTACCTGTCATCATCTCAAAGGGGGTGACACCTGTGGAGCAGTGCGGGGTGGACCTGATCGCCATCAGCACCAGGGGAAGTTTTACGTCCCAGTCCTTTCCATTGCTTCCTACGTACTTCTTCAGCATGTGGATAATGGTCCGGTTGGCACGTTCCACTTGGCCTGATGATTGGGGATGATGGGAGATGTGGAATTTGACTTCAACTCCAAGTATGTCGCAGAGGGAGGTCATGACGTGAGATGTGAAATGGGTTCCCCGGTCCGAATCAATGGAGAGTGGTAGGCCCCAGCGGCTGAACACATGATTTAGCAGTAGGACTGCTGTGGTGACGGCTGTGTCGTTGGATGCTGGGAGACATTCCACCCATTTGGTGAAGGCACCAGTAACGGTGAGCAGGTACTTGTTACCTCGTGATGACTTTGGGACCGGTCCAATCCAGTCGATCTGAAGGTGAGACCATGGAAATGACACCCCCCTTCCTTGAAGTGGGGCGCGATTCAGTGGTGATGACGGTTGGAACTGGCAACAGGTAAGGCACCCTCTGACGTATGATTGGGTGTCACTGGCCATTGATGGCCAGTACCCGACTTGCTGGAGGGTATTTAGAGTAGCCTTGTAACCTCTATGGCCACCGACAAGGGAATCGTGAGCGTGGGACAGCATTACCCCCCTATGGTCGGTCGGAACGACCCACCGGTTTGGTCCTTGGCCATTACGGGTGTAGACGAGCAGATCCTTTTCCATCTTTAGGTGGGGTAGAGCCGTTTGATATGCTCGTATCTCCTTGGGTTGGTCAGTAAATGGTTGCGAGTTTTGCAGGGGAGGTGTCGCGACTATCTGGCGGATGGCACTGATGACGGGATCCTGTTCCTGCATGGCAACCAAGTCTGT
Source organism: Limanda limanda (assembly GCF_963576545.1). NCBI lineage: Eukaryota > Metazoa > Chordata > Actinopteri > Pleuronectiformes > Pleuronectidae > Limanda > Limanda limanda. The sequence continues at coordinate 184,594 of NW_026870592.1, read as the reverse complement.
GTCTTCGGGTTTACGATCTGGTCGCAGGCTTGGGGGTTCTCTTGTCGCTCCCTTGCCTGTCGTCGGGTAATCGCGTTCACTACGCAGTTTTGGGGACTTTGAAGTCCATCGCCCTGTAGTTCCCAGTGCACGCCTTCGTCTGCTCCTAGCTTGGCTAGTCTGTCTGCTTCGTCGTTGCCGTCTTTGTCTGGTCCAGCAAGTTGGGAGTGACCTTTGACTTTCTTCCAGTAAACTATCAGCCCTTGGTGGTTACCAATTGATCACAGGTCAGGAAGAGTTCTGAGTGCTTGACTTCCTTGTTCCTGGCATTTTTCATTCCTTTTTCCTTCCATAAAGGAAAATGGGAGATGAAACTGTGACGGGCATAGTTTGAATCTGAACAGATCACCAACTGCGTTATGGCCAGCTTGACTGCTTGTTGAAGGACGATGAGTATAGCAGCGATCTCTGCGTACTGGCTGGTCTTGGGTCCTAGGTTGTAGTGAGTTGGTTCGCTGCTGCTGTAGTTGACCCAGGCAATGCCATCTCCTGCCCGGAGCTGGCTCTCGTGGTGGAACGAGCAGCCATCAACATAGACCTTGGGAAGATCTTCGCAGACGTTTTCTTCATAATAGCGGTGGTTGGAAGGCAGTGATGGAGTGGTTGTTGGGAGAGAGATGGGGTCTGATCGTTCATCTTCATCACAATGGTGGCACTCCGCCAATCCTTTTCCCAGGGCCATCTTGTTGTTCTGAGCGTACTTCACTTCGATGTCGTAGCCTTGGAGTGCCATCATCCATGTGGCTATACGGCTGTTTGTGACCCGTCCTTCTCTCAGCCTCTGGCTGTTCAGGAAGGCTACGGGTTGGTGGCACGTCTCAATGATGACCTTCTGTCCTCCGATGTAGCTGCGGAAGTGTTCTACAGCCCAGACTGTGGACAGGAGGGCTTTCTCACAGTCGGAGAATTTGATTTCCACACCGCTAAGGGGTCGACTGGCGTAGGCAACGACCCGTTTGTCGGTGTCGTACTTCTGTGCCAGGGCCGCACTGAGACAGTGGGAGGAGAAGCTCGCTTCGAGATGGAACTCTTTGTCTTTGTCTGGGTAGGCCAGACAGGATGCCGAGCAGAGTTTTTCTTTCATCTGACGGAAAGATTGTTCTTGGGGTTCTCCCCATTCGAAGGGCTTGTCTTTACGCAGGAGTTCGGTGAGAGGTCTGGCTATCTCTGCGTAGTCTTCTATGAACTGGCGTGAGTAGTTACAGACCCCGAGGAAACTTCTGAGTTCGGTTAGGCGACTGGGGGCCTTGATGTCCTTGATGGCTTGTATCCGCCCTGCTTGGGGTTCGATGCCATCAGCGCCGACTGTCAGACCAACATATTTCACCTTGGTGCAACACCACTGGCCTTTGGTGAGAGCCAGCTTAGCTCCTGCGTTGGACAGTTGCTTGAGCACATGTCGGATTTCAATTATGTGGTCCTCAAAGGTTTGGCTCCTCATGAGGATGTCATCCACATAAATGAGATTTCCACGTGTTGCGGCGTCACTCATGGCTTTGTGGAGAAATATGTTGAATTCGGATGGAGAGTTTGAATATCCGAATGGACAGCGGTTCCAGGTATACTGGCTACCCCCAAAAGAGAAAGCCAGTTTGTATTGGTCAGCTTGGTCTACCTTCATAGTCCAGAATCCATTTGCCACGTCTACGGTGGAGAAGAACGTGGCTCCTTTTACCTTGGCTAGCTCTTGATCCAGGTGAATCATGGGCCAGCGGGACAGGGGGACTTGCTTGTTCAGGGGACGGTAATCGATGGTGAGACGCCATTTTCCGGTTGGTTTTAGCACCGGCCAAATGGGTGAATTGTAAGTTGAATTACATTCCCTGATTATCCGTTTCTCTAACAAGGTGTCGAGGATATCTTGAATGGACTCGTAAGCTGCCAATGGGATTTTGTACTGACGTACGAAGGTTGGTAGTGCGTTTGGATCCATGGGGATGCGCACAGTGTGGAGGTCAGTGACCCCACAATCCGTAGAGTCTTTGGAGAAGATTGGCTGGAAGTCAAGGAACAGATCCCGAAGCACTTTTCTCTGTGCGTCTGTTGTCAGGGCATCTGCTTTCTCCAGTTGTTGTTTGATCTCAGCCTCGAACCCGGGATATAGTTCTTCCGTCTGTGCATTCCCTGAAGAGTCCTGCCCTGGTTGAGTTGTTAGAGCATAAACCATCATGTCCCCTTCTGTCGTCAGAGAGGCTCCACAAATGGCTTCATCTTGCAGGGACTCATGGTGCATGACCGTGATCATGTTGGTTGGGAATGTGTGAAGGACTTGATCCACAGCGTCGTCTTTGGCTAGAGAGGAGGGAAGTTCCCCAATGACCGGTATTGTTAGTTCGAAATCGTGGAATGAGCTGTCAATCAACATTCCTATTACTTGATGTGCCTTCAATTGAACGGAGCAGTGCGTGGGGTTTTTCACGAGCACATACGTCGTTCGGTGGTTCACTTCCAGCAGCGGCGTGCCACAGACTGCCAGGTTGAGTTCCTGGAAGGAGGGCAGCGGTTGGAAGAAGGCCTGCGGACTCGGTAACCTTTGTCCCTTGAGGATTTCAAGTCGGATAGGGGCCCCGGCGGTTCGTGGAGGAATGACCATGTCAACCTCACTGGCGACCTGGCAGGCTTGGGGAATCGTTTGTCCAGAGAGCATCTGGGCTGGGTCGGTGGACATGCAGTGTCTCTCGGTGTTGACTTGTGACCACAAAACCTGGTTTATGGTGTCCACTTGTGTTCCGAGTCTGATGAGGAGATCTGCTCCTACCAGGAATGAGGAGGGAAGTTGAGGGACAACGCTCACGAAATGCCAGATCTGCCGTTTTCCGATTCGCACGGAGATAGCGCATACTCCAGTCGCTTTGATAGGGGTCTGTGGTATCTCTGCTGAGAGAAGTCGGTGGCAGCGTCGCACAAAGAGAGGTGGAAGTTCCAGGTTGCACAAATCAGTGTACGTTTCCATACTGATTGCTGATTTTTCGGATCAGAGGGCGACTAGGGTTTTGGAAGACAGGATGCCATTCAGGAAAACATCTTCTTTGATGAGAGGAACGTACAATGATGGGTTCTCATTGTCTAGGGAGCATAGGAATGAATTGTGTGTTTGGAAAGTGTTCTCTGACTCATGTCGTGGCACAGGCCCACTTGCCGTGGTCCTGATGGGATCCGAGCTGGAGTCCATCTCTGGAAGAGGCATGTGCATCGGGGAGGTTCTGCTGGGTGTCTGGATAGCAGCGACTTGAATGGGAGGACTGACATTAGGCTCGAGAGGTTTTGGGTTATCGACTTGAGCCCAAATGCGTCCCTGGTGACAGTCGATGAGCGGGGCCAATCGATCCAGCAGGTCCTGACCGATGAGCAGTGGTTTTGTGTCGATGGAACAGATGTAGATGGGATGTGCTAGACTCATTTCTTGGAAGGTGATATCGATCCAGGCACGCTTTGTGATGGGTGACTGGTCCTGAGTGTAGCTGGTGATATTGATGTTGCAGGTTTCAATCTGCAGGGGTTTTCCAAGAGATAACATGGTTGTTTCAACTTGGGAGAAAGTGTTGGCACACATCAGGCTGATCTCCGAGCCTGAATCAAGTAGAGCCAGGGAGCTGAAGCAGCCTCCTATTACTACTGAGGTGTAGATGCGTTGTGCGTTGCCTTTCCGGACAAGGTCGCCCAGGAAAGTTAAGAAGGGAGCAGTGTCTGTGGTGAAGATTTCGGGATGTGGTCTAGTGGTGCTTGAGTTTCCCCAGCCGACAAAGTACACTCTGGAGGTGGGGATGGTGAACACCTGTTCTAGTCACATTGAGGGGGGACCACCGTCTGGATTCTTCGGAGGGCCCGAAGGTGCAGTGGGGTTATCAGGGGCATCTTGGTTCCTTACTGCCTCTGACACCCATCGTCGTATTAAATTTTCCATTTGTGGATGCATTTGTGGGGGGAGCTCCTGTTGGCTCCAGCGTTCCTGTTGATTCATCGGTCCCTGTCTCCTCCCATGTTCTTGTGGGTTCCATGGTTCCTGTTTCCTCCCATGTTCCTGTGGCCTCCCTTGTTTTGGATATCTGTTATCATATTTCTTTTCGTGGCGTTGGTGGGGTCCTCGCTCAGCCCAATCCCTGCCTCTCTGTTGAGAGGTTGTTAGGTACTGTGACCTCTGGTTGCGGGGCTGGTTTGATCCCTCCCTTTCTTGGTTTCTTCTGGCGTCGGGTCAACGTTCACGATCCTCTCTCCTGGGATGTGTTTTGGCCAGGGGTATCTCGTTACCCTCCAGCGCCAGATCCATGTGGGGTGTAGCTTGGATCCCCAGAACCCTGGCGTCCTGTTCTTGACCTTTGTGCGGGCGTGTTCGCGTCTCCCAGGCTAGTTGAGAGTACCTCCTCATCTCTTGCATTGAGTGGTTACCAGCTCTGCAGTACATGGTAACATCATATCGTACACTATCGTGGAGATTGTGCAGGAACAAGGATTTGAAGGCCATGTCATCTTCCAGCCCGGGGGCGTTACGCCCTTGGAAGTACGCCGTTCTCAGACGTCTGTAATACTCCCTCGGAGGTTCATTCTTCCTCTGCAGGACCGCAAAGGCGCCAAGGGTTGCAGAGGCCTGGTCGGTGAAGAGTGAGTACTCTTCACACAGGGCCTGACATAGGTCGTAATAGTTGTCTCTGACCCTATGTGACAGAGTTTCCATGAAGGCATGGACGTTTCTGGCTGTCGTCTTCCAGACTAGCTTCAGTTTTTCTCTTGTTGAGGGTTTGGTTATGTCCAAGAGGCAGCGTTCTACCTCACGAAGGTAATCGTCCACGTTGGACCCTCGGACGTCGGGATCGAACCGATCGATGTCTTTGGACAGGGACTCGATCTGTCGGGTGCGAATTCCCTGTACCACTGGTGCTTCTTGGTGCTCAGAGTCGTCTGAGTCATGTCCCCCCTGGTGCTGGTCATAGTAATCATCTTCTTGACGTGCATTAGGATTGATGGACCACTCCGGACGTGACCATGAACCAGATCGTGCAGCCGCCTGCGTGGTGGGCGGAGAACGGTTGTTAGCCTGGTTCCTCCCTGATTGTGAACTTCATTCAGCCATCCAGGGCGGCGTTCTTCCGTCGTCCTGATATGGAGCAGGCAAGTTTCGTGCAGGGGGGTCTCTTCCTAAGGTGAGTGGATTCCCACCGTCCGCTGGACGGGTGTTCGGTGTTTCCTGAAGATCAAACGTCACTGTACTCCTAGAGGTTTCTGCTGGCTCCGTCCTCGCGTTGGCCGGGGTGGATCTCCAATAATTGTTGACAAGCCAGGGCGAATCAGTTTCGGCCACCTGACGTTGGCGTGGACGTACTTGCAGTTGCTCTTCTGGTGTTTCCATTTCACTGGTTTCTCCGGAAGAGATGTCAATTCTTGACCTTGTTTCCAGTCCAGGGGGCCACACACCGTTTCCTGTGTCTCTTGCCTCTCGTTCACTCCGACGTTTCATCTGCTCGCGCAGCCCTTCGCACTCCTGCAGTGTCTGGTCCCATTCTTTGTGAGCCCTATCAACTTCCTTTTGTAAACAGGATCTTATCTCTTGCAACTGGGACTTTTCATCTTGCTCTGCCTGACATACTGCTTCCATGGCGCTGATTGCGTCAGAGTGTTCTTTGGCTTTCAGCTGGGATCGGCGGTCATACAGGATGGTCAGTTGGGCCAGAAGTTGGGATATTGAGCGTTGGGCACCTTGGGGGTCTTCAATGTACATGACTATTTCCTGTATCTTGTCATCGCAGGCACTGACATCGTACCCACTGAACTCACTCAAGTCATTAATTGACAGATTTGCCAGGTCTCCGACCAATTGCAGCAGGTCGTTTGGCCTGGGGTTACTCATTGTCTAAGTATTATAAGACAATCAGTGGATTACTTAAACACGCTGGGATGTCAGCGGGTAACACACTTAAGTTGCACTATACGATCAGAAACACAGGTGAGCTCTAACCTGTGTCTATCGCGTAACTTTAGGCAGGATAGCTTGACGGCTCAATCCTCTAGACCTAGAAAGTAACAACTAATCTCGAAATCTAAATAACATGCAGAAAATCTCCAATCAAAGTTACTTACAACTGAAACTGCAGTCAGCAACCAACCACAGTTACGCACAGCCCTACTATACCTGCTTGGCAAAGGTGTAAGGGAATCAAAAATAAAATTTTGAAAAGAAAAATAAATTTCTAAAATTATCTTTTCCTTAACAATCTATTATAATCAACTTAAAATTTCGGAAAAGGAAAAAAAAAAAAAATTAAATTTTAAAAATAAATTTATCGAAAAATAAATTTATTGAAAAAATAAATTTATTGAAAAATTAAATTTATTGAAAAATTAAATTTATTGAAAAATTAAATTTATCGAAAAATCAAATTATTGAAAATTTAAATGTATTGAAAAATTAAATTTCTGAAAAAACAAACTTATTGAAAAGTTAATTTATTGAAAAATCAATTTACTGAAAAATCAATTTACTGAAAAATCAAGTTGGATTATTGTAGATAGATATTATGACACAGTTGGAATAAGATAGCCTCACAGGGGGCGTCAATTATGTTGTGCAATAGAAGGGTGACTCGTTGTTGGCTAATAATCAATAATCATGGAATATGATTATTGAAACAATAAAGATTATTTATCTAAAAATAATTAGATTATTAATTGAAGATGATCAGTAATCAAATAACAATAAAACTATTAATGAGTAAATAAGGAAGTTTAACAATTAAGAATTATTAAATCACTAATTTGAGAATAATAAAGTTTATCAATTAAGAATAATTAAATAATCAATGAAAAACTTAAGAATAATCAATCAATGAATAACAAACTATTAATGAAAAACAAGTTATTATCAATTAGAAAGTACAAGCTATCAATTAACAATGTTAAGGTTATCAACCAAGAATAATGAAATAATTAGTCAAAACAATAAAATTATCAATTTAAGAATAATACTATCTATATTAATACTCGAAGAGGGCACCACCCTGGTAAACAGGGACCAACAACTTAGTCTATAAATATCAGTCTCATCTGATAAAGTTAAATTGATAATCTCAATATTTGATATTAAGGATTATATAATTAACAGTGAAGGCTTGAGTTCGAGCACTGGCTATAGTTATCCAACTGTGTTCACAATATCATGCACAAATAATCACAAGATCCAAATACTTTAAGTATAAAAGAGGATTTATTAAAAAGATATAAAAGTCAATGTTGTTTAAAATGATTCTTCGTTTAACACAATCCGCTATACACAATACAGCCACATCACATTCATCACAATATATCACACTGCAATACTTCTGATAAAGCTGTGTTTGTATGTGTATTGGTGTGTGTGAGTGTGTGAGTGTGTGTGTGTGTCTGTGTGTGGGAGAGAGAGAGGAAGAAGGGGGGTCGATGACTCACGAGTCTTAAGAGGGCCGGCTTAACCCTGGTGGTTGACTACAAAATTGGTGATGTAATGAGCCAGAACTACAACTCAAGATGGCGGAGTCGCCTAAGAAGTTTAGAGTCCTGAATGGAGGCAGGCCTCGATGTGTATTACAGTCGATGGCCGCCGGACCATGTGGCTTAGAATCAGACTGATCAAAGATGGCCGACTTGAACCCACATGAGACAAAGGCTGAGTGAGAACAAAGGGATTCTTTATCTTAGCTTAGCTTTAGCCGAATGGCGTCGAGGGCTTAGAGCCAAGATGGTCAAAGATGGCTGACTTAAACACTCGTGAGACAAAGGCTGAGAGATGAAAAATGGGGTTCTTTGTCTTTGTTTAGCTCTAGAGCCGAACGGCGTCGAGGTGCGTTCAGGGGCCCTGGGTATCAGAATGGCTATGTATAAGGTGACTGTGTGTATGTGTGTGTGTGAGGATGTGTGTGTCGGCGGATGTGAGAGAACAACAGAGAGAGAGAGAGAGAGAACAAGTAGTAACACAGATCGGAGATGATCTTAAAAACGCCGTCAGAGGCGATCTCACAGTGAAACCGGCAAACCAGTTACGTGAGAGGTGTCCTTTTAACAGATTCACGACTCAGTGAGGCCGACCTGAAGGGAGCCGAGTCAAACCGGAAGCGCCGGGTCGTCACCGCGCGCTTTTCACAATAAGATCGACAGGGCGGTCTTTCTATCAATTTACACTCAAATAAGACACACTAAGTATAAAACTAAACTATGCCCAGACATGTGTCTCTTACTTCGTGTTGCTTCGCGGGGTTTCGTGCACGACCGTGGTAGCGCGAATCCCGGAAGGAGGAAGTGGATGATTTCCTGGCCTCAGGAAGATGATCACGGAGCCGCGGTGGCGGCGGGATGACGCTGGGCCGAAACGGAGAGGATGCTTTTCGTTCTCCTTGGCAAAGTCTGTGCCCGTCTGCAGGAAGGGACACCCGTGTCCGGATTGTCCGTAGATGGCGGGGGAAATGTCTCTGAGCTCGGCCAGCGAGTGAGGGGATTCTCTGCCGCGCTCTCTTCAAAATAAAAGCAACTTAAAAAGAAGCTTATTCAAATTAAAAGCTTTAAGAAAAAAAATAAGGAAAAATAAGCTTACGATGTACTAAAGAAGAATAAGTTAAGCTTAAACTGGATTAGAAAAAGGAAGCTTTAGACTAAAAGTGAACTACAAAAAGATAAAGTTTTAGAAGTAAAACTTAAGAAAGGTCAAACAGCTGCAAGATGTGTTTCCTTTGTGTCCTCTACACAAAGAACTAAACTGAGATGCTAGCTCTACTGTATCTGGAACCGGAAAGGAAGACTTGAGATGAGTCTGAAGTTAAATAGTATCTGTGAACTGGCTCCCCCCCTCCGGCGGGGCTAAAGGTCTCAGGCCAATAGGGGGGTCAGAGATCAAATCTGAGGCGCGGCTAGAGACACAGCAGGGGTCACTGTAGTTTGGGGAGCTCAAACTTTTCCCTCCAGAATACTGTAACATGGATTGGAATGTGACACAAGGCCTCAGGTCTGTGGCCTCTTTGTCCCTGGTAGTCCCAACACTTATTATCCACTAGAAAACTGGAGTCGTGCCTTTTATTCACTTTCCACTTCATCCTCTGTTCTTCTGTGTTTGAGTCCAGAGCAGTAAACCACAGAGGAACTTGCAGAATGAGTCACTGTCATGTTGGTGAAAAGAAGATTCATCTCCTCTCTGTTTGCCTTCACTCCTGCAGGTGCTGTTGCAGCCATTGTTGTTGCTGTGGTCCTCTGTGTTCTTCTTCCTCTTGGTGCTCTCCTGTTGGTGGACTTCATCAGACTGAGAAGTGGAAGAAACAGTAAGTGACCATTTCTGCTCTGTAGCATTTCACTTTCAGTGCATTTACTCCAGTTTAGATGGAGCTTTTAACAGGTGTCTCAAAACCACTTTCAGGTCTCACAGGGAATTGTGTGACGAGATGCAGAGGACAACAGGACCAAGATCCCTTCACTGGTTACCATGTTGCAACCGGATCGGGTCCAGTCTACATCCAGGACCTAGTCCAACCGGATGAAAGGAGAGGGACAGGCCCCTGTGAGCTGCGAGCAGAGACGTCCCCTCACTTGGAGCATTACAGAGAGATTATCTAAGTGAATGAAGTTGATGATGAAATGAAACGACTTCTATAACAAATGTTCACTGCTGTTAACACTTTAAAAGTTTGTATTAGATATACGTGATGAAGTGTCTGCTTAACCTCTGATATTAAAATGTTGAAGCCACAGTTCATGTGATTGAACCGTTTATTTGTTTATCACAAGTACTGAGGACATTGTACATGGACCTTTTCCTTATAAATAAAACAGGACACTTTGGTGAATTAAGGTTTTCAGTCATCAAATGTTGTCTTTCTGACCCTGAAATCGAGGTGTTTGTTAGTGAGGTGGAGGTGGAGAACCATATGGGACAGCAGTGATGTCAGTAATAAAGAAAATACACTGGTCCTCTGCCGCTGCTGTGGATAACAGAATGTGTGAGATCAGAAATCGCTGAACCCTCGCTTCCTCCTCGTCCGCAGTCACACATCGAGCAGAACCCCGCACCAGTGTCACGGAAGTATTTATTTATTTAGAGCATCGGATCGATTCCCTCACATCAGTGGATCCTCACCTCCTCTGGGATATAATTTGGAAAGTTTCTTCATTTCATGAAAGTAATCTCCTGTGCGCTCTGTGCACTGTGCGCCTGATGGCGCAGTCCCGTTCACTGCAGGGTTTCGATGATACACGCACAGTGTTATAAGATATAATTAATAAAACCTATTAATGACTCGGCTCTGTAACTCCGCTGTTAAATGGAATCTGAACGTAATTTGCTGTAAGTTGTTTCATATATTTTTATACAAAAAGGTGCGTGTGGAACAGATATTGTTTGCGAGCAAAACTAAGCTGTTGATTTTTATGTAAATGATGAATTGGATCAATAATCTGCTTCAGTTCACCACCTCACGTCTGCGTAATGTTCGGTCGGAGCGAACCAGCGCGTGTCCGCGGCTCTGGAGAGCGACGCTCAGAGACAGAGGAAGACGGAGCGGGTCCAACAGCCGAGTGTTGGTGTCTGCTGCTTCTGCTTCAGAGGAGAGGAGCGGAAAGAGGATTGATATCAACACACTGAGGTCACAACACTTCATGTCGGACATGGTGACACGTGCTGAGAGACTGACGCGGGGAGCACAGAGAAAAGAGACTATAATGATTGCATTTGAAAGAAAGGTGTCTCCACAGGAGGTCGACTTCGGATTCAGGAAACATAGAATTCGGGAGTTCGTACATCACCGGGCTGGAACATCACCAACAGATGTTATGACACGTTACACGGATCCGTTCTGACCGGCAGTCTGACTGGCAGCAGTGCGCGTCTCGCCGGGTTCACGCCCGCTCTCATGTATCTCAGTGGCGCTGTTCACTTAGGCTGTGATCGCGCTCAGCACCTATGCTTTCCGCGTCAGGTCTTTTCTCTTCGGGTTGTCGCCAGATGCGGAAGCGTCGCGTAACTCTGTGACGCACAGCAGCCGGGCTGTTCACATGAGACTTTGCATTGCTCCGCGCCCGTCAGCCCGTGATTCTGCTTTCTCCGCGGGTTGTATATACTCCGTTCAATGTAGGGGTTCGGGGTAAATGATGATGGTCTTCATAGCACCCCCCGCCCCCCCTCTCTTTCTCTGTCGGTCTGCTTGTGTGCTTGTAGTTGGGGGGCGGAGGACACATTTAATCATGTGAGGGGGAAAACTCGGGGAAATTGAAACTCCAGAAGAACAGCAGGGAACGCTAAAATACGGGACACATATTTGATAATTTATTTATAATATGTCATTGTTATCGTTTAAATTAATTTCCCAGTGCGTTTCCCCAAGCGATGCGCAGAAACCATCGGTGCAGAGCGCGATGCGCAGCCCCGAGCGAACCTGGTCACCTCCTTTCCGCTCCCATGTTACTCAGATCAGATGTGATGTTCACATCGTCGCGATGCGCCGCCTGTCGCAGAGGGTTCCAACACAGTTGAACAGTTTACTTTCGATATTGGTCGGTCCACCGCTGAATGGTGCGAGTCACCGGTCTGTCACGTTTGAGTTTCTGCCTCTAGGAAGGTGGGCAAAACTGAAGTGATCTGATTTGCCGAATGTGGGTCGAGGGAGGGCCTTATACAAATCCCGGTGATTGTAAATCCCAAACATTATGAGGATAAAAGGTTGCTGTAGCTGTCGCTATGGCTACGGCAATGTGTTATTGTGACAACACCGGAAGTACAAGTACAATTGTCATTTGATTTGTTATTTTTATGTTTATTTTATTACGTTCAATAAGTTAAAGATGGAAAGTAAATTGAGTCTAGTTCATGGTTCTGCTGTCAATCTAAATGATTAATGGTCAAAGTCAAACGCCACCGGAAATAGTCAGTGAAGTCTGTGGCTGGAAGTGACGCACTTTGTTTACCCAAGTACGTCGAGAGAGAAAGAGACAGAAAGAGTTGAGATAGGACTATCTACTACTGGATAAGCAGGCAAAACGGTACTTATTCATAATTGTTACGGACCTATAAGAAATGGCTCGTGAGGCCCGGAACACATCAAATAAACGAATCAGAAACAACTGTTGCCACTAAATAATAACAAATGTTTATTGATTGAAACAAACAAATATTTAGAAAGGCAACAAACCAAAAGGGTTGGAGGTTCCCGGCCAAAACAAACAAAAGAGAGGGGAACACTGAGCCAGCCATCGGCCGTCGAAGTCAGTGTTCACCCCCGAACTAAGTCTGCCTAAATAACCCACTACCTAAATGAAAGAAAAAGGTTATCCGAAAACAGGACTACCGGGAACCCCCGAACCAACTACCAACATAACAAAAGCTCAAAAGGACTTCTGGCATGGGGGAAACCGGAGCCTCGGTCTCCTCACCCGTTCACCTGCATGGAAGAATAGAGAGCGAGAAAGAAATTCACAGCCTCCTTAAGTCAGCTCCAGCTGACGAGGTGATGAGTCTCACCTGAGGACTGGCTGCGTGGAGAGAGAGAGAAAGGTGGAGAGAGGCACAAACACACACACACATTCTCACACAGAGCCCCACCTCCTGGCCACACGTAACACCCCCACCCAGAGCTTGTGAATAGCCGGGGGCAAACGTGAAGACCAGGGAGGAAGGAAAAAAAAACAACACATTCACAAGACCTAACACCGTGACAACGTGTCGGCCAGGACGTTGTCCCGCCCCTTCACATGCCGAATGACCACGTTAAAGGACTGCAGGAAGAGCGCCCAGCGCATTAACCTCTGGTTAGTGTTCCGCATCTGATTCACAAAAACTAAAGGATTGTGGTCCGTATACACAACAGTTGGCGAACTCGCGGAACCCACATAAACTTCAAAGTGGCTCAGCGCCAGGACCAAGGCCAACGCCTCCTTCTCAATAGTAGAGTACACGCGCTGGTGTTTGTTGAACTTCTTGGAGAAGTAAGAGACGGGATGTTCAACCCCGTCCCCCCCCTCCTGAAGCAGAACAGCACCCGCATCACTGGCATCAACAGACAGTTTAAATGGACGATCAAACACAGGGGCAGACAGGACTGGGGCCGTAGTCAACAAAGCCTTAATACAGTCAAAAGCACGCTGACAGCCCTCAGTCCAGCGAAAACACACCTTCGGGCTCAACAAGTCAGTGAGGGAAGCAGCTACCGCAGAAAAGTTCTTACAAAAACTACGGTAGTAGCCCGCCATCCCCAGAAACCGGCGCAATTCCCGCCGTGAACGAGGGACAGGGAAAGAAAGAATAGCCTCCACCTTGGAGTGCACCGGCCTGACTTGGCCCCGACCAACCACTTTGCCCAAATAGGTCACTGTCGCCTGGCCAAACTCGCACTTAACAAGGTTTAAAGTAAGATTGGCGTCACGCAAACGCCCAAACACAGAATACAGCTGCTGAATGTGCTCGTCCCAGGACCCAGAATACACAACAATGTCGTCCAAATATGCCTCACAACCAGAAAGACCAGACAACACAATATTCACCAGCCGCTGAAAAGTTGCTGGCGCATTACGCATGCCAAACGGCATCACAGTGTACTGAAGGAAAGCGTCTGGAGTCACAAAAGCAGAAATTTCTTTCGCCCGAGGAGTCAGTGGCACCTGCCAATATCCCTTTAACAGGTCAAGTTAGGTTACATACTTGGCACCGCCAACATTATCCACACAATCCTCAACTCGGGGAAGAGGATAACAATCAGGCCTAGTGACTCCATTCACTTTCCTAAAGTCTGTACAGAACCGGTCTGAACCATCAGATTTCATAGCCAGCAGACAGGGAGAACTCCAGGGACTACAGCTGGGTGCAATACCGTGGCCCAACATGTAGTCCACCTGCTTCTGCAAGCGTGCACGTTTTTCTGGATTAACTCTGTAGGCATGTTGTTTAATCGGAAACGAATCTCCTACTTCAACATCATGTTGCAGCACCTGGGTCTGAGAGGGCACATCAGAGAACAGTGACATATGTGAACCAATCAAACGGACCACATCCTCACCCTGAGACGGAGGCAGATGCGAAACACAACCATCAAGATTAACCAGCAGTTCAGAGTTCTTCAAACGCCCATGAACAACAGCACTGGACAAGGCAACGACATCACCATCAAAATCCAACTCCTCAGACTCCGGCAAATCGGCACCGGACAGCGCCACAGCCGCCTCACCCTGATCAATCACTTCAGCACCGGACAGCGCCACAGCCGCCTCACCCTGATCAATCACTTCAGCACCGGACAGCGCCACAACAGATTTCAATACAACAGGGGAGGGTGAAACAGACCCTCGCTCCAGATAGGGCTTCAACATGTTGACATGACAAAGCCGACTTCGCCTCCTGCGGTCCGGGGTCGCGACCACATAGTCACGAGCGCCAACCTTCTCCCGGACAACATATGGCCCACTGTAACGTGCCTGTAACGATGAGCCAGGAATGGGCAACAGCACCAACACTTTGTCCCCTGGGCTGAAGCTACGGCTCTGCGCATCTTTGTCGAACCAACGCTTCATCTTGCCCTGGGCAACAACCATGCTCTGTTTAGCCAGCTCACAAGCACGATGAAGTTTTGAACGAAAATCACACACATAGTCCAGCAGATTCTGTGGTTCTGCACTACCAACCAAATTTTTCATGTAGCAATTTAAGCGGACCGCGCACCGTATGGGCAAACACAAGCTCAGCAGGACTGAAACCCAGCGACTCCTGTACCACCTCACGCACAGCAAAGAGAAGCAGGTGGACACCCTCATCCCAATCCTTACCATACTCGAGGCAGTAAGTGCGCAGCATAGATTTTAGGGTCTGGTGAAACCGCTCAAGCGCACCCTGACTCTCTGGATGGTACGCGCTGGAATGACAATGAGAAATGTCAAGCTGCTTCACCACCTGTGCAAAAACCTTAGACATAAAATTCGACCCCTGGTCCGTCTGCACCACCCGTGGCAAACCAAACAAGGAAAAAAACTTAGTCAACGCTTTAATGACTGCAGGGGCGGTGATCCTCCGCAGAGGAATAGCCTCAGGAAAACGAGTGTTAACGCACATAATGGTCAGGAGAAACTGATGACCCGCCTTTGTACGGGGAAGAGGCCCTACACAGTCTACGATAACACGTTCGAAAGGCTCCCCTACAACAGGAATCGGATAGAGTGGAAACGGGGGAATGGTTTGATTGGGCTTACCAGAGAGTTGACAGACATGGCAGGTCCTACAGTGCTGACGCACATCGGCTTTAAGACCCGGCCAAAAAAAACAACGCAACACTCTATCATATGTCTTATTTACCCCAAGATGGCCAGCCAGAGGATTATCATGGGCCAGCTTCAAAACTTCTGGTCGAAACAGCTGTGGAACTACAACTTGCTTCACAACCCCCCAATCCTCTTGAAAACCCAAACGTGGTGGCAGCCACGCACGCATCAGCACCCCGTCCTTCAAGAAATACCTGGGAGACCCACCCCCATCATCATCATTCAAACCCACAGCCGCAAAAAGAGAAACCAGCGTGGGATCACGCTGCTGTTCGATAATAAGTTGTTCACGTGACATGGACAATTTAACATCTGAACTGTCCAATATAGAAAGGGGAGATGGCGGGGGAAAAGGAACCGGGCCTGGGGAGGGAAGAGAAACCGGGTCTGGGGAAGGAAGAGAAACCGGGTCTGGGGAGGGAAGGGCTGGTAACACTGACGAACCGTCCCCAGCCATAAAACTGTCACTCAATTCTACTTCCTCATCACCGGACTCAGGCTGCAGCTGACGTTGCTTTGCTGCCATGGCACGGGTAATGGCGCAGACAGAAAACACCCCTGGGAACTTTCTCACCAACTCATCTGAACACCCAGACCGGGGAACAGCTGTTACTTCAGGATTAAGCAGGACCTTCCCCCCCGCTAAATCGTTCCCCAGGATGAAAGACACCCCCCCGACAGGAAACTCATCACTGACACCGACAATAACAGGCCCCGTAACCAACTCCGAGTCCAGGTGAATGGTGTGCAAAGGAATCCTCACAAACTGCATCCCAAACCCACGGACTAACGCAGCCGAGTCGGTTGAAGATTTCTCAGACAGAGGCAACACTCCACTCAAAATGACCGACTGAGAGGCTGCACTGTCCCTCAGAATAACGACAGGGACTTTCGGGCCTCCCGCAGTCAGCGAGACCGCCCCCTTCATGACGAAAGGCAAAAACACATCATCAAGCTCCGGAGACTGCCCAGGATGAGAGCGTGAGAGAGATGAACTGGGAGCACTAGGAGACTGACTCAATGAGCTTTCGGTTTTTAACAAATTAACAGCTTTAGGAGGCTTGTCCCTTTTGTTCAAAGCAAAACAGTAATTAACTGTATGGCCACGCTTCTTGCAAAAGGAACAAACCCTGTCACTCTCCTTACCCCCTCCACTCTCCCTACCCCCTGGCCTTACACTCGGGCCACTCCACTCTCCACTCACCTTCTGCGTCACAGGGGGCCTGGGCGCGGAGAAGCTGCGACCCAGGGAGGACTGTGGCTTATCATAACTGTCCCTATGAGTCAAAACGTATTCATCAGCAAGTACCGCAGCCCTAGAAATTTCTAGCACGTTACGGTCATTAATGTGTGTCACAATTCGTTCAGGCAAACAATTCTTAAAGTCTTCCAGCAACATCAACTCATGCAAGCCAGCGAAATCAGAAACCTTCATAGAGCGACACCAACGATCAAATAACACTCCCTTCTCATGACCAAACTCCACGTATGTCTTCTCATACGACTTCTTGAGACGACGGTACCTCTGGCGATATGCCTCGGGCACTAACTCGTAGGCCCTCAGCACCGCCTCTTTGACATGATCATAATTCAGGCTCATACCAGACTCCAAAGACGCGTAGGCATCCCGGGCCTTTCCCGTGAACACACATTGTAAAAGCAACGGCCAAAACTGCCTAGGCCACTCCAGGGTCTCAGCTACACGTTCAAACAGGGTGAAATATTTGTCAACATCTTTATCATTAAAAGACGGAACGAAACGGATGCATCTACCTATATCAAAACCACTGGCGGCAGGAGGGGGAGGAGAAGGAGGTGCATGCTGTAACTCCAGCTCCTTCAGATGCACCTGCCTCTTTGTCTCTTCCTCCAGCTTCCGCACCTCCAGTTCACCCAACAGCTCCTTCTCCCTCAGATCCAGACGGCGCAACTCAATCTGCAGCTCCAATCCCCTGAGACGAGCCGCTTCATCCACATCTGACCGTGACTCCACCCCCTTCATGACCGCTTCACTCAAAAGACCCTCTTTATACAACACAGACAGCAGCTCAGTTTTTATAGCCTGCTTCTTCATCTGCTTAGTCACCGTAACTTTAAGAAAACTGGCCAGAGAAATTAACTGCTCTTTAGTGCAAGAACAGAACTGCTCCATCGTCGGATGAGCAACAAACTCCTCAGCACTAAACGCCATGACGAGACTGGCCACACTGATCAGACCAGGGCGAGAGGAAAAAAAACAAAAAAAACAGACCGCTCACCAACCTACTCCCTCAAAAATACCACCCAAGAGGTCAAAACACAGCAGCACCAAAAAGAAAACCATGGTGCACAAACGTGCCGGCCGAAGAAACACTGGCAACCACACTAGGAAGTCCAAGCCAACAAACTCTGTCAGTGACGACCAAGTCACACCACAAAATCAACTAGACACGGCCTATCACAATAGACACGGCACTCACAGTTGGAATCAGCAGAAACACTGAAGACCCAACATGTGATCCCGGACGAGCCCCCAAATATGTTACGGACCTATAAGAAATGGCTCGTGAGGCCCGGAACACATCAAATAAACGAATCAGAAACAACTGTTGCCACTAAATAATAACAAATGTTTATTGATTGAAACAAACAAATATTTAGAAAGGCAACAAACCAAAAGGGTTGGAGGTTCCCGGCCAAAACAAACAAAAGAGAGGGGAACACTGAGCCAGCCATCGGCCGTCGAAGTCAGTGTTCACCCCCGAACTAAGTCTGCCTAAATAACCCACTACCTAAATGAAAGAAAAAGGTTATCCGAAAACAGGACTACCGGGAACCCCCGAACCAACTACCAACATAACAAAAGCTCAAAAGGACTTCTGGCATGGGGGAAACCGGAGCCTCGGTCTCCTCACCCGTTCACCTGCATGGAAGAATAGAGAGCGAGAAAGAAATTCACAGCCTCCTTAAGTCAGCTCCAGCTGACGAGGTGATGAGTCTCACCTGAGGACTGGCTGCGTGGAGAGAGAGAGAAAGGTGGAGAGAGGCACAAACACACACACACATTCTCACACAGAGCCCCACCTCCTGGCCACACGTAACAATAATATTGTATGTAAGTATTGTGTATTGAATTAGAAACGTCCGTGAAAATAATGTATGTGAAATGTGTTTTATGTTGTTGCAGTTTTCACGGTGTTCCATATCTTCAAAGAATAAAGTGATTGTGGACATCAGTACGAGGCGTATAACGTTTTTAACCAGGGTAGATACAGTGAAAACGTGTCCTAATCCATCACGAGGCTTCCGAGTGCGGCGTTGCTTCACGTCCCGGCGGGGAGGAGCGGCGGTGTCTGCATCCTCCGGCGGGCTACGGGCTACCGACCGGGAGCTGCATCGGGCGGCGGTGCTTTCGTCCCGCAACGGGCTGCCGGCCAGGGTCTGCATCGGGCGGCGGTGCTTTCGTCCCGCGGCGGGCCACCGGCTGGGAGCTACTGCGAGCGGTGGTGCGTTCATCCTGCTGCGGTGGAGGGCGACATCGTTGCTTTACGTCCTGCAGCAAGCTACAGGTCTCTGGACACTAAGTGGAGCAGCTTCAGTCTACAACTTGGTCCACAGGTCAGACAATGCAATTATAATGCCTCAGGAAGTTGATGGATAGAAGGTTACGGTTTTTAATCGTAACAACCACGATATTAAAAGGATTCTGAACATAAAAAAAAAAAAAAAAAAAAAGGATATATGTATATATTGAATGCTCTGATAACTGCAATTGTTTGTTGTTTGCTAAATTGCATAAGAAAGTTAATCTCAAGTGCTAACTAGGTATTAAGGGTGTCATGTATTACTGTAGGTGTTATTTGGTTAATCTCTGCTAATTACAGCCATCATAACTTACCTTACTTTCTCCATATGGTAGTTCTAAAAGGTTAAAAATGTCTAAAAATGGTGATAATCAGTCTGATGTCATGTCACAAGGGCAAGAAGCAGGGGAGCTAGATGCAGAGGAGCTAGATGAGGGACAAATTAGAAAATCCTCTCGTGAAAGACGATTAACACCTAAAATGCAAGAACTGAAAGAACAAGAGTTAATTTCAAGGCAGAAGAAATTTAAAGCAACATATGAGAAATGGAAAAGTACTGTAAGAGACATTCGTACAAGGTTGAAGCAAGATTGCTCTGAAAGTGACATGTATAACATGATGGATGAAGCTGAGAAGCAGGACTCAGAGTTAAAGGAGCTGTATGATGGCATCCGACTCCAAGCCGCACCAAGTCAAGAAATTCGGAGAAAAGTTGATGCATGCTCAGCTGTGACAGCAGACTTACTGCAATTGATGAGAGTGCGCCTCACCGAAGAAGGAGGTGAGTTTGATGCTGAGGCAGAGAGACCAAGGTTACGCATGCTTCTTGATAATGAATATACTAGGTCCATATATGGATCCACAGCCTCCAGAGTTACTGCACGCAGCTGCCACCATTCAGAGCAACTCTCAGAATCACCTAGCATTTCGGCTAAGAGGGCAGAAACAGCAGCTCAGCTGGCTGCAAAGAGAGCTGAAATTGACATGGAAGCTGTTATCGAAGTTCAATGTCAGCAGTTGAGAAAACTTGAGAGTCAGAGAGACATTGATGTTATTCAAGCAAGGCTAAATGTTTACACTGAAGAAGAAAGAAAAGGAATGGATGGATCACACAGTCCTGTATGCGGCAAAGTTGATGATACAAACTCATTCACTCACCCCATCTCAAGTCAAGAACAGCAAGCTGTAAAAAATGAGACATCCTTAGTCCAGGCATTACAGGAATCATTAGCTCTCACTCGCCTTCCAACCCCAGAACCTACCGTATTCTCAGGTGATCCTATGAAGTTCACAGAATGGAGCACAAGCTTTGAGGCTCTTATAGAGAGACGATGCACCAACCCTTTAGATAGGATGTTCTACCTGCAAAGGTACATAGCAGGGGAGGCTAAATCCTTTCTAGAAGGCAGCTTCTACAGGAAAGATGAGGAAGCCTATCAACAAGCATGGGATAGGTTGAACACAAGATATGGTAATTCCTTTGTAGTGCAACGAGCCTTTAGAGAAAAACTTAATACTTGGCCAAGGATTGGTGGAAAAGAGTTCCTCAAACTGAGAGAATTCAGTGACTTCCTGCAAACATGTAGTAGCGCCATGTCTCTTATAAAGGGTCTACAAGTTCTGAATGACTGCGAGGAGAACCAGAAAATGCTGGCCAAGCTTCCTGAATGGGTGACGTCCAGGTGGAACCGCTACGTCACGGAGCAGCTGGATCGAGGCCAGGAGTATCCAAGTTTTCATGAGTTTGCTTCATACATCGCCAAAGAGGCACGTATTGCATGTAATCCAGTGTCATCCTTACATGCTTTAAGGCACTCTGCAGAGACACCAGTAAGAGAGGTGAAGCGCTCAAAAGCAAACACGTTTGCCACAAATATGAAAGCTCCAGTTCTATCAAGCTTCACATCCAAACCAGACCTTGGTGAAATCCAGTTGAGAGATACGGAGAAGTCAAAGAAATGGAGCACACCACTACAAAACTCAAACACGACCAGGTGTATTTGTTGTGGAGAAAACCACTCCATACATAGATGCACAAAGCTAACCGAAATGTCTAAAGAAGAAAAGAAAAAATGCATACACGAAAACAAACTGTGTTTTGCATGTCTAAGAAAAGGTCACAACTCTAAAGACTGTAGAAACAGAGCCATGTGTGGCATATGCAGAAAGAATCACCCAACTCCACTGCATGAAGATTGTTTCTCAGCAGACTCAAGGCAAAGTGCAGTTGAGGAAAGTACATCCTCATTATCATGCTGCGTGAATGGAGAAGGTGGGAGCACATCTATGATTGTGCCAGTGTGGATTTCAGCCCCTAACGCTCCTCATAATGAAACCTTGGCATATGCCCTACTGGACACTCAAAGCAGTCACACATTTGTGGATCAAGAGGTGTGTGAAAAGCTTCAGGCAGCGATGGAACCTGTGAAGCTGAAGCTCTCCACCATGATG
The DNA here is from genome assembly GCF_963576545.1 of Limanda limanda. NCBI lineage: Eukaryota > Metazoa > Chordata > Actinopteri > Pleuronectiformes > Pleuronectidae > Limanda > Limanda limanda. The sequence goes on along the minus strand of NW_026870592.1, from coordinate 163,298 downwards.
GGGAAAGATTCAGTTGTGAAGAGTCAAAGAGTATGTGATCTCAAAGTCAGAGGTCTCTCCTCAAACATTTCCATCAGCTTACCTCCAGCCTACACGAGAAACTTCATTCCTCTTGAACGCACTCATATTCCCACTTGCCAAACAGCCCAAAATGGAAACACCTTGTCAACATGGCCGAGGAGATACCCCCATTAATGGACTGTGGTGTGGGATTATTGATTGGCTATGACTGCTCCAGAGCGCTAATGCCAAGAAGGGTCATCACTGGGGGTGACTATGAGCCTTACGCCATTAAAACTGACCTCGGTTGGAGCATTGTGGGAAGCGTGCCACAGAGTGTGAATGCTAAAGATGTGACTGGACTTTGTCATCGGGTATCTGTAAGAGAGCTACCACCTGTAACGCCATCTTCTATCATTAAGGCTCTTGAGTCCGACTTTGCAGACACCAAACCAGGTGACAAAAGCATATCTCAAGAAGATATTCGCTTCCTGCAGATCTTAAAGGGAGGAATCCAGCAAAACGAGCTTGGCCACCTGGAGATGCCTCTTCCCTTTAAAGTACGTCCTCACCTACCAGATAACAAGAAGCTGGCTTTGGCTCGGTTGAAGCACCTCAAAAGGAAGCTGGACAGAGACTCCAAGTTCAAAAATGACTATGTGAGGTTTATGGAAGGTGTTTTCAAGGATGGTGATGCAGAGAAAGTAGACATCCAACCAGAGCCTGGGAAAGTCTGGTACATCCCACATCAAGGAGTTTACCACCCCAGGAAACCAGACAAGATTCGGGTGGTTTTCGACTGCTCTGCAAAGTACGAAGGCACCTCATTAAATGATCATCTGCTAACAGGACCCGACCTTACAAATGGTCTCACAGCTGTACTGTGTCGCTTCCGTAAACATCCCATTGCAGTCATGTGCGATGTGGAAAAAATGTTCCACAGGTTTCATGTCAGCGAAGAAGACAGAGACTATTTGCGATTTCTTTGGTGGGAAAATGGGGACACAAACTCAGAACCCTCAGAGCACCGCATGAAGGTGCACCTGTTTGGAGCATCATCTTCCCCTGGCTGTGCCAATTATGGCATGAAACACCTCGCCAGTCAAAATGAGAAAGAATGCCCCTCTGCAGCTAGCTTCATCAGGAAGCATTTCTACGTTGATGATGGCCTCATAAGCGTGAAATCAGTTGGCGATGCAATTGAGTTAGTAAAGGAAGCTCAAGCTCTGTGTGCCAAGGGAGGGTTGCACCTTCACAAATTCCTTTCCAATAACCGAGAGGTACTCGACTCCATCAACAATGCAGAACGCGCTGTAGAGGTGAAAAATGTCGATCTCAACCATGAGGAATTACCAGTGCAAAGAGTGCTTGGTGTAGGATGGAACATTGAAAGCGACAGCTTCTCCTTTAAGGTGACACTTGATGAGAAGCCAGCAACACGACGAGGGATTCTTTCAATCGTGGCCTCTCTATATGACCCTCTAGGGTTTTTAGCGCCATTCATACTTGAGGGTAAAAGGGTGCTGCAGGAGATGTGTCAGAGAGGTACGGGGTGGGATGAATCACTGCCCAGGGAGTTGGAAGTAAGGTGGGAGACTTGGATGAGGGATTTGGAAAACCTTGAGAGGATCGAGATACCAAGATGCTTCACACCTGACGGCTTTGGTGAGGTCCAGAGAGCTGAACTGCATAATTTTTCTGATGCAAGCAGTCAAGGGTATGGCCAGTGCTCTTACATCAGGTTGTTGAGCAAAGAAAAAGTGCATTGCTCCCTGGTCATGGGCAAAGCGAGAGTCGCGCCAACCAAAATAGTCACCATACCGAGGTTAGAGCTAACTGCTGCAGCAACCTCAGCAGCAGTGAGCAACATGTTGAGGGAGGAGCTAGAGCTCAAGATCGATGAAGAATATTATTGGACTGATTCTCAAGTGGTTCTCAGCTACATCAACAATGAAGCGCGAAGGTTTCATGTCTTTGTTGAGAGAATACGAGAAACCACTGAAGCAAGACAATGGAACTATGTCGACACAGGAGAGAATCCCGCTGACCACGCCTCCAGAGGCCTCAAGGTGGCCGACCTCATCAATTCGAATTGGCTCTCTGGTCCTAAGTTCTTATGGGAAAGAGAGATAACCACAAACCAGGTTACATCAGATCTACTGGTGGGAGATCCAGAGGTAAGGATTATACAGGTGCTAAAAACTGAGGTTGTGAGGCAATTTGACATCCAGGGACACCTGTCACGGTTCTCAAGTTGGACCATAGCAGTCAATGTCATTGCTCGTATCCAACGGTTGGCTAAGAGAATCAAGACCACAGAACCTTTAAACGTCGAAGAGAGAAGGCAAGCTGCACTGACTCTTATCAAGCTCACACAACGCAATGCCTTCCAAGAGGAGTTGAACATGCTCAGCCAGAAGTCAGGAAAGCTGCCTTGCACTCACCAACTCTATCCGCTTGACCCATTCCTCCGAGATGGAGTGATGAGAGTGGGAGGAAGACTGAGGAAGGCATCTGCGCCTCTGGAGTTGAAACACCCAGTAATCCTTCCTAAAGATGGCGCTGTCACAAGGCTCATCATTGCTCATTATCATGATAAAATACAGCATCAAGGCAGAGGACAAACTCTCAATGGATTAAGAGCCAATGGTTACTGGATGGAAGTAAAGCGGTAGCCCAACACATCAGGCAGTGTGTACGGTGCAGGAGGGCGCGTGCACCGCCAGAGGAACAACGGATGGCGGACTTACCGAGTGACCGTGTTGAGCCTACACCACCATTCACTTACTGCGGCATGGACTGCTTCGGTCCCTTCCACACCAAGCAGGGTCGTAAAGAACAAAAACGGTATGGTCTCCTCTTCACATGTCTTTGTTCCAGGGCAGTGCACATCGAGATGTTGGAGGATATGACGACTGACGCGTTCATCAATGCCTTACGATGCTTTGTCGCTATTCGTGGTAGCGTCAGACACATAAGATCGGACCAGGGCACTAACTTCGTAGGAGCGAAGAATGAAATGGCAAAGGCTCTGAAAGAGCTCGATAAGGAAAGAGTTGCGGCATACCTATTAGATAATCAATGCGACTTCCAGATGAATACACCACATTCAAGTCACACTGGCGGCGTCTGGGAGCGCCAAATCAGAACAGTAAGGAGTGTACTGAGCACAGTCCTTGTCAACAGCGCTGGAAGGTTGGACGATGATCCTTAAGAACATTCTTTTACGAGGCTATGGCCATTGTAAATAATCGTCCACTCACTGTCGACACCATCAGTGATCCCACAAGTTTAGAGCCGCTCACGCCGAATCAGTTGATAACAATGAAATCTTCGATTCCACTTCCTCCGCCAGGAAAGTTTGTTAAGGAAGACCTATATGCTAAAAAACGGTGGAGAAGGGTCCAATATCTTTCCGAGCAATTTTGGCACAGATGGAGGAAGGAATACCTGTCAAATATCACTTTGCGTCAGCGATGGCATGCGCCAAGGCGTAACGTGGATGTGGGTGACATTGTCATCATTAAGGAGGAGGACGTTCCTCGCAATGAATGGAAACTTGCCAAGGTTGTCGAAGCACATGAGGACGATGATGGACTGGTACGGAAAGTGACAGTACAAGTTGGAGAACGGAAGTTAGGAAAAAGGGGTGAACGTCTCAATCAACCATCCATCATTCAAAGACCCATTCAGAAGCTAGTGGTTCTAGTGAAGAGTAGTGAATAAGGGGTAGAGAGCAATGAGTGGTAGGAAAATAGATTGAGAAAGGTCAGATATTGTTTAAATGTATCCTCTCTAAGTTAAAGGTGATCATTATACTGTGGTTCATTTTCAAATGAGTATTCTTAGGTGTTGTCTAACTGTTGTTGAATTGTTGTTGTGGAAATGGTGATTATGGTCACATGGTTCATTTTCGAGAAAAAAAAAAACAACAACAAACAGATCAGAGCTTGGAAATTACCATTAATGAAGAGTGTAAATGTATTTCACATCTCCATTTGATTTATTGAAGGTAATTTGGTGGGAGTGTAGCTGTCGCTATGGCTACGGCAATGTGTTATTGTGACAACACCGGAAGTACAAGTACAATTGTCATTTGATTTGTTATTTTTATGTTTATTTTATTACGTTAAATAAGTTAATGATGGAAAGTAAATTGAGTCTAGTTCATGGTTCTGCTGTCAAACTAAATGATTAATGGTCAAAGTCAAACGCCACCGGAAATAGTCAGTGAAGTCTGAGGCTGGAAGTGACACACTTTGTTTACCCAAGTACGTCGAGAGAGAAAGAGACAGAAAGAGTTGAGATAGGACTATCTACTACTGGATAAGCAGGCGAAACGGTACTTATTCATAATATTGTATGTAAGTATTGTGTATTGAATTAGAAACGTCCGTGAAAATAATGTATGTGAAATGTGTTTTATGTTGTTGCAGTTTTCACGGTGTTCCATATCTTCAAAGAATAAAGTGATTGTGGACATCAGTACGAGGCGTATAGCGTTTTTAACCAGGGTAGATACAGTTGCACTCGCTTCCTCCTCGTCCGCAGTATTTATTTATTTAGAGCATCGGATCGATTCCCTCACATCAGTGGATCCTCACCTCCTCTGGGATTTTAATTGCAAAGTTTCTTCATTTCTTGGAAGTGAACTCCTGTGCGCTCTGTGCACTGTGCGCCTGATGGCACAGCCCCTGAAGCAGAAGCAACAGACACCAACACTCGGCTGTTAGACCCGCTCCGTCGTCCTATGTCTCTGAGCGTCGCTCTCCAGAGCCGCGGACACGCGCTGGTTCGCTCCGACCGAACATTACGCAGAACCAATGCGGTTTGAACAGTTTACTTTCGAGAGGCGTCTCTCCAGACACGCCCCTTTGTGCATCCGGCTCTCCGGACACGCCCCTTTGTGCATACCCACCCCCCAAACCGGGCTGGGACATCAACAACAGATCTGAAGACACTTTACAAGGAACAGTTCTGACTGGCAGTCTGACTTTTTGTAACGTGATGATTTTCACGGAGACTTGGCTCGATCCCGGACTCCGCCATGGTTCCCGAGGGGGTCTCCCTTCAGCGCCAGGACCGGACAACAAACTCGGGGAAGAGCAAGGGAGGAGGTGTCTGCTGCATGGAGAACAATGTGTGGCGCTCAGATGTGGAGATTATTTCTTCGGGATGTTCTCCGGACCTGGAGCAGCTCGTGAACAGATGCCGACCTTATTTCATCCCGAGGGAGTTTACATCTGTCGTAATAACAGCGGTGCACATTCCGCCACATGCCGACATCAGGCCCTGGACGAGCTGCATGCAGTTATCGACAGGACCGAGACATCCCGGCCCGAAGCTGCGTGTATGGTGGCCGGTGATTTTAACAACGCCAAGATGAGGAAAGTCCTGCAGACATCAGCTGTCCTACGCGGGGTGCGAACAGACTCGACCATGTTCACACTCCCTTCGGGGATGCGTATAAGGGTTGCTATGAAGACCATCATCACCATTGAACGAAGCAAACAACATCCAGCGGAGGAAGCAGAATCACTGGCTGACCGGCGCGGAGAAATGCGCGTTCGGTGTGTAAACAGCGATCATTGCTGCCGGTCAGAACTGTTCCTTGTAAAGTGTCTTAAGATCTGTTGTTGATGTCCCAGCCCGGTTTGGGGGGTGGGTATCATTTGAGTTGAACCCATGTTTTCTCCTGTTTCTGGATGAGGAGTGAGTTTAGGAACATGTCTTTTGGTTCCTTTCACTTCAGTATAGATAAGTTCAGGTTGCTCCCTTCAGGTGGTTTGTGTTTGCTGTTTTGCTGTTCGCCCCCCTGAAGCTAAAGAGTTAACCACGGGGACATTCTGGGACCGATCCCATCAGTGTCGCTTCCATCATCGCTTTGCTCGCGTGTTCCCAAAGGAGCTGATGTCCTGCGCGGATGCAACTTCCGTCCGTCCGCTCGCTTTATTCTATCCTTAGACCGGCTGCGAGGACATCGCGTAAAACCCACAGCGCGAGTGTGACGCGGACTGTTACAGTGTAACTTCCGCTCTGTAAACAATTGTCATGTGATTTACTTGTCTGTTTATTATTGTTTTAAATGAAATTCAACATAATCTCAAATACTGTACAATGTAATTTAATGTAATAGCAGCATGATGACAGTCAGTTCCTGAAAATTAAAATCCTCTTTAACAAAACCTTGCTTCCCTGTGTTGATGTGATATTGTGAACAACGTATACTGAATGATTACAGTTAATGAAATGCAGCAACTGAAATACTTGCGGATTTTCTTGATAGAAACAAAGTTGTCTATTACAGATGTAGATTTCAGAACATGACAGTTATCAGTCTGTTCATTACATGTGATAAAAAATGCAATCACACAGCACATGTCACCATGTCCGACATGAAGTGTTGTGACCTCAGTGTGTTGATATCAATCCTCTTTCCGCTCCTCTCCTCTGAAGCGGAAGCAGCAGACACCAACACTCGGCTGTTAGACCCGCTCCGTCTTCCTCTGTCTCTGAGCGTCGCTCTCCAGAGCCGCGGACACGCGCTGGTTCGCTCCGACCGAACATTACGCAGAACCAATGCGGATTGAACAGTTTACTTTCGAGAGGAGTCTCTCCAGACACGCCCCCTTTGTGCATCCGACTCTCCAGACACACACCCCTGCGATCTGATTTGCCCAATGTGAGTCGAGGGAGGGCCTTATACAAATCCCGAACATTACGAGTATAAATGGTTGCACTCTGCAGTTTTATCTGCACAGGACATCAGCTCCAGATCAGTGAAAATCTTAGCGTGAGAACAGGACCTGCAGCCGGCTCTGCTGCGGACAAAACTCTGGAAAATGGACAAGACTCTGTTCACTTTACTGCTCATTGCCCGACTTGTGTCTGGTGGGTTTATTAATCCATGTTCACACTGACACCACATCTGTCCTGAGAGGCATCAGCTCTGTGTGATGTGAACAGGACTAAATGTGTTCTGTGTTTTCTCAGGTGGATCTCATCCCATATGTTCGAGTCTGTCAGTAACGGTGGAAGAAGGTGAAGACGTGAGTCTTTGGTGTGGACTTGTTGTTCCCTCGGTCAACTTGAGGAATTACACGGTGGAAGTTACAAGAACTGACCCCAGGCAGTTCGTCCTCCTGTATCGAGACAGAAGAGTCCTCCTTGATGTCCAGATGGAGCAGTACAGACACAGAACCACACTGGACCTCAGAGGCCTGATCAGTGGAAACGTGTCAGTGCAGATCTCCTCTGTGAAGATGTCTGACAGAGGAGATTACACATGTTTGATCCCCAGACTGAAACCCATGTGCATCATCACCCTGCATGTTGGTAAGGATCCTGAACTCATGCCTGTACGGCACAGTGGACAAACGGCAGATTGTGAGTGAACGTGTGATGTGAGAAAGTGCTCAACCTGTTTGTATCTCATGTGAAACAGTGGAACAGAGGAACCACGTCAGTGCTGCGCCTCGTCTGGAGAACAACTCTACTTCCAACCAGCCGGGGAAAGGTATCTGACTTTATTATCCACTAGAAAACTGGAGTCGTGCCTTTTATTCACTTTCCACTTCATCCTCTGTTCTTCTGTGTTTGAGTCCAGAGCAGTAAACCACAGAGGAACTTGCAGAATGAGTCACTGTCATGTTGGTGAAAAGAAGATTCATCTCCTTTCTGTTTGCCCGTCACTCCTGCAGGTGCTGTTGCAGCCATTGTTGTTGCTGTGGTCCTCTGTTTTCTTCTTCCTCTTGGTGCTCTCCTGTTGGTGGACTTCATCAGACTGAGAAGTGGAAGAAACAGTAAGTGACAATTTCTGCTCTGTAGCATTTCACTTTCAGTGCATTTACTCCAGTTTAGATGGAGCTTTTAACAAGTGTCTCAAAACCACTTTCAGGTCTCACAGGGAATTGTGTGACGAGATGCAGAGGACAACAGGACCAAGATCCCTTCACTGGTTACCATGTTGCAACCGGATCGGGTCCAGTCTACATCCAGGACCCGGTCCAACCGGATGAAAGGAGAGGGACAGGCCCCTGTGAGCTGCGAGCAGAGACGTCCCCTCACTTGGAGCATTACAGAGAGATTATCTAACTGAATGAAGTTGATGATGAAATGAAACGACTTCTATAACAAATGTTCACTGCTGTTAACACTTTAAAAGTTTGTATTAGATATACGTGATGAAGTGTCTGCTTAACCTCTGATATTAAAATGTTGAAGCCACAGTTCATGTGATTGAACCGTTTATTTGTTTATCACAAGTACTGAGGACATTGTACATGGACCTTTTCCTTATAAATCAAACAGGACACTTTGGTGAATTAAGGTTTTCATTCATCAAATGTTGTCTTTCTGACCCTGACATCGAGGTGTTTGTTAGTGAGGTGGAGGTGGAGAACCATATGGGACAGCAGTGATGTCAGTAATAAAGAGAATACACTGGTCCTCTGCCGCTGCTGTGGATAACAGAATGTGTGAGATCAGAAATCGCTGAACCCTCGCTTCCTCCTCGTCCGCAGTCACACATCGAGCAGAACCCCCCACCAGTGTCACGGCAGTATTTATTTATTTAGAGCATCGGATCGATTCCCTCACATCAGTGGATCCTCACCTCCTCTGGGATATAATTTGGAAAGTTTCTTCATTTCATGAAAGTTATCTCCTGTGCGCTCTGTGCACTGTGCGCCTGATGGCACAGTCCCGTTCACTGCAGGGATTCGATGATACACGCACAGTGTTATAAGATATAATTAATAAAACCTATTAATGACTCGGCTCTGTAACTCCGCTGTTGAATGGAATCTCAACGTAATTTGCTGTAAGTTGTTTCATAAATTTTTAAACTAAAAGGTGCGTGTGGAACAGATATTGTTTGCGAGCAAAACTAAGCTGTTGGTTTTAATGTAAATGATGAATTGGATCAATAATCTGCTTCAGTTCACCACCTCACGTCTGCGTAATGTTCGGTCGGAGCGAAACTGCGCGTGTCCGCGGCTCTGGAGAGCGACGCTCAGAGACAGAGGAAGACGGAGCGGGTCTAACAGCCGAGTGTTGGTGTCTGCTGCTTCTGCTTCAGAGGAGAGGAGTGGAAAGAGGATTGATATCAACACACTGAGGTCACAACACTTCATGTCGGACATGGTGACACGTGCTGAGAGACTGACGCGGGGAGCACAGAGAAAAGAGACTATAATGATTGCATTTGAAAGAAAGGTGTCTCCTCAGGAGGTCGACTTCGGATTCAGGAAACATAGAATTCGGGAGTTCGTACCACACCGGGCTGGAACATCACCAACAGATGTTACGACACGTTACACGGATCCGTTCTGACCGGCAGTCTGACTGGCAGCAGTGCGCGTCCCGCCGTGTTCACGCCCGCTCTCATGTAACTCAGTGGCGCTGTTCACTTCGGCTGTGATCGCGCTCAGCACCTATGCTTTCCGCGTCAGGTCTTTTCTCTTCGGGTTGTCGCCAGATGCGGAAGCGTCGCGTAACTCTGTGACGCACAGCAGCCGGGCTGTTCACATGAGACTTTGCATTGCTCCGCGCCCGTCAGCCCGTGATTCTGCTTTCTCCGCGGGTTGTATATGCTCCGTTCAATGTAGGGGTTCGGGGTAAATGATGATGGTCTTCATAGCACCCCCCCCCCCCCCCTCTCTTTCTCTGTCTGTCTGCTTGTGTGCTTGTACCAGGGCTGGACTGGGAGAACAAAACGGCCCGGGCATTTTTTGGCTCAGACCGGCCCACATAATTAGCCGAGCACATCTGCCATTAAGACATTTAGTAGACATAAGTTACGTCAATTTAAAGTAGCTCATATTAAAAGTACTTAAGTATCAAAAGTATCTGGTGTTGAAATGTACTTAAGTATCAAAAGTACAAGAACTAAAATTAAAAATGCAAATTGCTTTTTATAGTAGGTCTATACAGACACAAAACAACCCAAAATGTTTCTCCTCAAGATTTATCTCAACTGACTGAAAAATTACAACAACAATATGCATATAATGTATAATTTTACCAATTTTGAACCCTAGATGCTGAGGTTCAAATAGTAATGGACCAGTGCATCTGAACTTCTATTTAACTATAAACAAGTGCCTCTTGTGTCTGCCCAAGAACATTAATAAACCACAGTATAACCACTATACTATAGGCACACAAAATAAGACACTATCTCTTATCCTATTCTAGAGGAAGTAAAAGTCGTAACAAGATTTCTGAAGGTGAACCTGCGGAGGGATAGACCAACCTCTCGCGCTGCCCCCCCCCGACGGCAAACACGCCACCGGGACCTGCACATCTCAGGAGGGAGGGGGCAGCGAGTGAGAGAGAGAGAGAGAGAGAGGTGCGCCGTCGGTAGAGGCGTGCGACGCCAACCTCCGCTGCTCAAGTAACGAGCCAGTTTGGAGAATGTATTGAAAATTGAAAATGCGCGCTCACATGTCTACCTCCACTCGCTCATCATTGTCGAGTCCTCCTCGCTCGTCTCCCGGCGCACCTGCTGCTGCTGGGCTGGTGAACCCGGCACCACATAGGTCCGTCAGTTTGGCACATTTAGCAGCCTCCACCTCCAGAGACTTCTGCTTTTTTTCCCCGATGCGTTTTTTACTCTTATTATCCATTTTAAGTTTCTGTTTCAGCAGCAGCCCGTCCCGCGACTCCCACCGCCAATGCAATGAGGTCCCGCCCCACCCTGGTTTGTGTTGTGATTGACAGCACTGTCAGGGCTCTCTGAGCCTGTCAGCCCATGATTGATTGACAATGACAAACAATAGACCAATAATATGTGTCGATGCTGGCAACACACTGCTAGCCCTCTGTAGCCAATTGGCCGGCCCAATTGGAGGGAATTTAGAGAGGAAGAAGAGAAAAAAAACAAAACAACAACATAGCGGACCAGACCGGCCCACATTGGGTCAACGGCCCACCGGGATTATGCCCGGTATGCCAGATGGCCAGTCCACCCCTGGCTTGTACACAGTAAATTTTGCAGTGTTAAATCAACACTTAAAGAGTTAAATTTAACACTGTGTCCGAGTGTATTTGGTCCTTATCAGAATTGGTGTTAAATTAACTCTTTCCATAGTGTTAAAATTTCAGAGTTAAATTAACTCAAAATTGAGTAAAAAATTAACACTGGCTAACACTGTACAGTGTTAATGGAACTTAACACTACAGGTTAAATAACTCTGGAGAGAGTAAATATGACTCTGAGCAGTGTTGATAAGTTACTCTACTGTGGTGACAAATCAACTCTGATCATATACTTTTTAACACTGAATGGAGTTCTTGAAGGTTAACACTGGAGGCTCATATAACTCTGATTACTGTTAATTTTACACAGTACAGTGTTGATGATTTACTCTGTGCTGTGAAAAAACTACTCAGAAAGAGTCAAATCTTAACACTGCACAGATCAATATGTTGTTACTTTTACACCTTTGTAGTGTCAAATTGCCTCTATCTATACTATACTTTTAGAAATACCATTTAATAAAAACAAGTGACCACCAAAATGCATTAAACTTCTCATTTTTTATTGCACAAAGTACCTTCTAAAAATGCATTTAACATTTGGAATCAACCTTTATAGTTGTACAAAATAAATACAAAGTGAATAGTTGTGCAATGGGTGTGTGTGCCTGCCGTGCCAAGCACCCCAAAACAATAACTTGTTCACATGTAACATAACAGTAAGATTGTGTTAACAGTGCAATGGGTGTGTGTGCCTGCCGTGCCAAGCACCCCAAAACAATAACAGTTAACAGTGTACTTGCCATGCCATTACAGGGCTCAAAGTGAACTTTACATCATCTGAGCTAGATGGTTGCAGTCATGCCAAGCAACTGATCAAGTCTGCATAAAAACATTACTTAAAAAACAAGTTAACTTTTGATCAGTCTTACAATGCCACAACGTTTGTCTCGGGGACATTGGGACCCCTCCTTCCTACTAGACTACCTAGGTCTGCATAAAATGGCAATATGGAACAATATATAAGGCAGTATCAGTTGTACCATACTTCATTTGAACATCAAATGGTTTGAAGTAAAAAAGATTATTTATGTGCAACACTTTAGGAACTTTGTCTGGATGCAGCTTGACCTTAAAAGCATGGTAATGGTTTTCAAAACAGATGGTTTCCATCAATTTTCCACAGAGCAAAACACAATCATCTTTTACAGCAATCATGTCAATCTTACAAAATACAGGCATCTCACATGCTACCTCAGTGCATACAATGAAGTCACAACGGTATTCCGTACCATGATACTTTATCCATTTTGCAGAAAACACACTGGTTGACAAAATAGTTCCAAATTTTTCCGCTATTGCTGCTCCATGTTTTGACTCATAAAGTGTCACAATTTTTCCTGGACCTACAATTAATCTTTCTTTGCTAAAAGATTCATGATACATTGCCATATATCTTTGGTGCTTTTTGGCTAATGTTGTTGTTATGTTTTTAAAGCTTTTTAATTGCTGTTTGAAGAAATTATGTTTGGCTTCGTAACGCATACACCATGTGTGTAAAATTGGACCAATGTGCCTAATGCAGCTAGGATAATGTATCATAAAATGATGCTTTGGCAAGAGATTTCTTTCAGGAAATAATTGCTTGAACAGCCGATGATGATCAGTGATTAAATGTTTGAGGTATATGGTCATGCCTTCTGACAAGACTGGTGAGAATACAATGTTAACAATCTGAAGAAGCAAAAGTAGGAGATGCCAGTGTTTATCATCTGTCTCGATCAAATCACCAAAAAGCAAAGGCATATTGTTCAACAAACACCAAGCCTGTATGGCATTCAACCCCAAATCATTACTTTCATCCATCATTTTATCTGGCAGAGGTGGACGGTTTCGCTGCTGACTGAAACCATAGTCATACGCATGTATTCTACCAGCCACTTGTTCAGCACTTAGGCAGTTGCCTTGGATGTATTTCAGAATCAGTTTCACCTCGAACTGCCCAACTCCCTCTAAAATATCGTGCATGATATCAACTGCAAAATTGTTGGCTGTGTTGAAATACTGAAGTGAATTCAACAGACAAACACGTTTGACACCATATACAAGTGGCAACCTTGGATCTGTTTGTACAGTTTGACAGTGCTGTGCATGTGAATCAACAGTTCTTAAGACAACTTCCGGGTCATCTTCACAGAATACAGTTTGGAAAGAGTGTTTCTCAAGGAGACAGAAACGACAGCAATATCGCGCCCCAAATGACTCTACAAAGCCAAAGAGACCATGCAAACCAAGATTGTCCCCAGTGACCTGAACTACAGTACCATGAATAACATGTTCAAAAGTTGGAATTTGAAGTCCCTCTGTCTCAAGCACTTTCAGATCATTAATAAGTGGTTCCAGTATCAAATTAAAACTGTATCGCTTTATGTCCTGTGCATGAAATAGAGCACACAAATGAATATTAATCAAAGACGAATTAAAGATTGGGGGGTAATTTCTTAAAGTAAAATATATAGCACCTAATTCATGTAAACCCCTTTTTGGTCCCAAGACATTTGCAGTTTCGAAGTCGTCGTAAAAGAGCTGGATCTGCAAGGCATCTTTTTCTATAGAAAATAGGGGACTTTGGTTAAAATAGGTGGCATCTCTCAAGTCTGCATACACACCTTCCTTGGGAATATACCTGGGCTTGAACAAGTCTGCAGATTCTTTTTTTTGTAAAATACTCTTCAGTGTTTCCAAAATGGGAACATATGCAAACATGTCAGTTACAAGGACTTGGTCATATGTCCCAGTAGTTTTGTTTCTTCTGCTGTCAAATCTTGTGCCAAGCACTTTTTGTACAGGCTCAACAAGTCCCCATTTCTCTCTTAGGTGTCTGCTTAGTTTTGCTTCTGTATTTAAAGGTGTGAATGGGTTTTCCAACATTTGGAAGGATTGCTCTATTTTGTTCCTATTTTTTGTATCCTGTGGAGAAAAGCACTGTAAAGCTACATCTTTAGCCTGACTGTGAACCTCAAAAATCACTTCTTCCATTGATGAGACAAATCTCTTAACATTAGACTGACTTAATCCTGCTGCTTTGAGTTGTGCAATAGCTGTGGCACACATATCTAAAGGGCTGCTACTGGACCTTGTCAACGGGGTAGATGTTGAGGCTGTCTCTTCTACATTGGCTGTCACCTGCTCTCCTGCTTCACCAAGATCTGCTCTGCTTAAATTGACGTCATTATCAACTTGTTGGTCAATATTGTCAGTGTGTTTGGTGTTTAAATGTTTCCTAAACCGAGAAAAAGTTCCAAGCACACGGCCACATCCAGACTGAGCACATTTAAGGCGAAGATATTTTCCATCCAAGTAACCATGAACAACTCGTAAATGCCTAACAAGGGTATTTGTGCAAGTTAACTCAGTCTGACAAACAAAGCACTTCATGACAAACAGATCAATACTGTTCAAGTACTAATGAAGCATTCTAGCCCGAACTTCTGCGACGCGGGGACTCTCCTTCACTTTACCAACATCTATGTTGTACACAGTGGTCTGGATGAACGTGAACATGTTGTACAGCATGGGATTGTATGTGGGGGCAAAAACATAATGCGCCTTAAACATTTCGTCGAAAGCGCCAAGTGAGGAGGCTGACCTGCAACTGATGGCAGTTTTGTCAAGTATGATGAAGAACTGGTGGACTTGTTTCTTCCTTCGTCCTACAGCCAGGAGGTACGGTTGTGTGCTTGTTGTGATGGAATCGAGATGTTCCTGGATGTTGGTTCCTGTCTGAGAAAACAAAAACACAAAACACAAGGCGAGACTATTACAATTCCATGGTTGTGATATTACACAGACACACACAAAACAGCTTCCATGTGTTTGTACAGTTTTTAAATGTGTATAAGTGATTATGACCTGCAAAACTGAAGCTCCCTCAGTCAAACATAATTGAATAAAACATATTATAAAATTAGGAGAATATAAAAACCTTCTTGAAGACCACAAGATGCTTCTCTGCTTGGGAAGCAGACACCTTTCCAGGTCTTTTTCGACCCTGGGCAGTGGGGGGAATCAGGTGTAACAGCAGCAAAATCGATGAGAGGTCACTGTCCCAACCTGTAACAAGACAAATTTGATGTTAAGTGGACCATCAGTTGAAGTTGTATGAGGTAGTGAGTGAATGAATTAGCAATTATGTGATTGATAATTTTGAAATGTGTATTGATGAGTTTAGTGGTTGTTTAGCTCGGTAAGTTGTCACTATTTTGTTATGTTATTCTCTGCCTTAAGGGCACCAATACCTTTATGTGGCTGTGAGGTTATTAAATGTTCCTCATCACTGTATGTTCACAGGACATTATTACACTGCTAATTATTGCTACTTGGCATACTGAGTGTATACAGCATAAAACACCAGTAAGACCTTAACACTGACATGGGTTACAGTGAAGCAGACATAACAAATGCAGCCAATGAAATGAGGCAAAAGTCATACTGACCACTATCGTAATCCACTTCAGACCCATCCTCACAAGTATCAGCTGCCAGGAGAAGATCTTCAAGCTCACTGGTGGATGGAAGCTTTCTGCATTGCTGGATGACCTTTTTCTTGAACGTGGTCGTCCATTTCTCAAGAAACTTGCCAGAGACATCCTCTCCAAACATCATAACAAAATCTTGTTCCACCTAGGGGAAGGAAAATTAAGAACTTAAAGATTTCACAGCCAGATGAATTGTTACTGTCACTAAAATGCACACATACTTTCTTTTTAAAACATAATTGTGAAATTGTCAAAACAATGAAAAAAAATTACCAAGCCTTTGACGTCTTTGAAACGTGGAAAGACAGACAGTACATCGCTTGACTGCTGTGGCTCGAGAACCATGTTGCGGCGGAAGTCAAACGTCAGCTTCATCTTCTTCTTGATTGTGTCCTCATCAGCTGAATGTCTCATCAGTGCGATTGCTTCCTTACACCCATCTTCACTCAGGACAGTCTCTGGAACACACTGGGGCTCTCGTCTGGCAGCTGGTCCTCCAGGCCCATCTTCCCAAGATGTTCCTTCAGATAATGCTACACAACATGAAAAAAAACACCATACTTTGACAACCATATAAACGTACAGGCAAGAAAAACAAACAAGAACAATAACAATGTTTCAAATCTTCTTCTACTTTTATTATTATTATTGTTAGAGCGTTACCTCCATATGATGATCGCCTGTCTCTAGCAGTGGATCTCTGAATAGTTTTGATCCTCCAGGCCAAGTACCCTGATCCACTCTCGCCATCATAATAATGGTCCTTGAAGGGTGAAAGGATAACAAAAACAGACACTCAATTAATGAGATTTTTTTTTAAGTTAAGGTGCTTCCAATTTTGTACGCAACAAAAAAAGTGTAATTTTGGACATGAATCCTCCATTCCTGCCTCTCACAATTGGGGATTGGGGACTGGGGGTAAGAAAGCCATAGTTCCACAACTGCAACTGGAAAAGCCTCATGTATGCAGAGCAATTAAATCAATTTTTTCTAATCAAAAAGTACCTTTGAAAGTGTGCTCTGGTAGCAATCAAAATATTTAATCTTTTAACATTATCACAGAGATTATATGTGACTTACATAACCGGTCCTGGAGAATGGATCACTGAGGTAGGGGAATAAGTTCACAATGCCCCTGGCATACATTTCTTTCACCTGTCTCGGTGGTGATATACTGCAAGATTTAAAAAAGTACAGATTTGTTAAATGCACATTTAACAAATACTTGAACTTGATCTAAAAGCTTCACCAAGTAACATAAAAACTATTTACAAATTACCCATTCTTCTCCGTCATGTCAGCTGCCAGTATGTTCACCATTTTCCTCCTGGTTTCATCTGTCAGGGACTTGCTTCGATTATACTCATTCATTATGCGTTCCCCACCAGGTTTCTTGGTAAGAGTGGATTCCACCAACTTCAAACAAAGAGAAAAACAATTCCACATGTCTTAAAAACAAGTGGTTATTTTTTTATGGCCTTGGCGGCCTTAATATAATCCCTGTTCTGCTCTGTTTGTGTGTTAATTCTTACGTTCTTGGCTTCTGTGTCCAGCCTCTGCCGTTTAGGACTTTCTGAGAGGATGATTGTGTCGTGAGAATCAGACGATTCAAGGGATGTAGACAGCTCAGGAGATGGTACCATGGAGACAGTTTCTTGACACAAGAGAAGCAGAAGGAAGGAAAATATTAACCACAAGGAACTAGCAATGTACATTGAAAACTGAAAAATAAATTACATATTTAACTGAGACATACCAGTTTCATATGTGATGGTTAGCACTCCAACTGAGGGATCCTAAACTACGTCCTCAAATACGTCGTCATCCAACTCAGTCCCAGAACTGTCAAAAACTTTCACACCTTCTGTCACAGCTGGCACACCAAACTTTGCAAATGCTACAGGAAAAGACAAATACTTGTATGTGTTCATGATGGTCAAACATTCATGTCCAATGAATCTGGAACATTAGTCTACTTTTTTTTAACAAACATGAATAAATTAATGTGTATAATAAAAGTATTTGTAGTATTATAACTTTTTTTTTAGCAAAGAATTCAAAGTTTCTCAATGTCAATAGAGATGGTAACATTTGTACAGAAAGTTACTATCACATTTAGCACCATAAAGCTTCCAGTGCAATGTTTGAGTCTAATGTCAATTTCTTACCTGCAATCAAGAACTCTTTGAGATCTGGCTCCGTTATTCTAACAAATTTTTGGACATCACCAAGCCTGGCTTTAATCAACATGGTTCCTGCAGCACACAATTCCTCATTGTCAGAATCTTATATGCTTATCATGATAACAAAAACACAAATTTAACAGCAAGTGCGTGGTTTTCAACAGAGCCCTGCAGTAAGACTAACGTTAACTTTTATTGTTCAATTTGAAAATAAAATGTGTAGCTTGTTTCAGGCCACCAAACAGCAGATAAAGGATCAGCTATTTACAGAATTGACAAGCACCACTTCCATTTTTACTTCATAATAAAACACCCGAGTCCAGGGCTGTACGTTAACTTTTTTCAGCACATAGCACTGGTGCTAAAGAGGCTGACAGTTTTTTAGCACAGGACCAGAGAGTCGTAGCACACCCTAAAAATGAATGAATGTTACATCTTTGTATGAATGGATAACAGACAGACTGCTCCCACTCAGCGTTGTAGCTGTATCTATACATTTACATTTTTGTCGTTGGCGCTTTTTCGGTCGGTGTTGGTGGGTCCTCGTTCGCTTCATTTACGTTGTTGTCTGTGTCGTGTCTTTCGTTCGTTTTGTATTCTCAACGCGAACAGGTTGAAAAAAACTCTTCATCGTTGTTGGCTCGTGGGAGTAACGTTGTTAGCCACTGTGTACCTGTGCTAACCCAGCCGCACGGGACAGAGCGTGAAGCTCACCTAGTCCACTTGGGTGAAAAGCCAACAACAAACTTATTTACAAAAGTCGTCGACACACGAGTAAATTGTCCCTCTTTCGCTTGATCGCTGCGCACCTGTTGAGTCTCTAGGCACTGGGTGGTCCCCGATAAGTTCTCACCGGGGGCTGCAAAGTAAGTGATTATTGGTTCCATGCCGATTTATTTCCTTACGAGTTGTTGGGTGGGGGACATTTTGCAGCGCGGACCTTTCCCCAAAACACATTTACTGGAGAACAAGTGTTACCTTAACCTCCCCGAGGCCAGCATCGCGGCTCCGGACCGTAGTTGGCAGCTCACTGGTTATTTGGCTCGCTGACTGGTAGATAACGAGCCATCCGGACCACTCCGTGAAAAAGGAGGATGAGACGTTTCTTTCCCTCTTAACGGCGCCACTTTATTTTCTCGCTGTACAGCAGCAGCATCACTCCCACCACGCTGTCAGTGGTCATTCACTTTATGTTGTTCACACATTTTAACTCCTTTTCCCAAAGACACACAGTCTCACTGTGCGTCTCTCTGAGCGAATGAGTGGGTGCGGAGCCCCGGGGCCTGTGTGTGTGTGTGTGTGTGCTGTCTGGGAGCACAAACACGCATTTGCCCGCACAACACTGTACAGGTAGCTGCTGCAGAGCCGTGGGTTGCAACCATAGACTGTACTGCGACCCCAGGCTACGGCGAAAGAGCGATTTCCACCGTTAAAGAGATGCCAACGTCAAAACACAAGTTCCGCCTCACATTCCCCCTCCCGGTTGCGCCCGGCGCGCGACACAGTTTGAGAATCCATACATTTTTAAGACCTGGCCGAATCAAATTTAAGACCTTTTTAAGACTTTTTAAGGCCTAAAATTTCGATTATTAAATTTAAGACTTTTTAAGACCCCGCGGGAACCCTGTGTTAATTACCTTTTGCGGACATGGTCAAGTTGGACACGAGCGCATTTTAAGCTAGGTATTCACTCTGTCCCGTTAGCCGTTTTTAGTTCGGTGTTAAGATACAAAACCCGATCAAATACGGGGGCGAGCAACACAATGTTCTTCATAAACACAATTTCTGTTGAAATGTCAACATAAAAAGTGGGTTAATATATGAAAATAAGAAACTTACCGCGGCCGCTCGACGGGGAGAACATGGCGGTTGGAAAAATCTTGACGGTTGATCTCATCGGTTTGAAGGATGACGAGGTGGGCGGGGCTTTACAGAGTCAAATCGACATGGCGTCTTGTAACTCTGCAAATTAACACCAACACTAGGGGGCATTCTACTCAGTCTGTTGTTGTAATAACTCTGAAAGAGTCAATGAACTTTGACACTGCACATTTAACACTGCGAAATTTACTGTGTAGTGGGGGGGCGGAGGACACATTTAATCATGTGAGGGGGAAAACTCGGGGAAATTGAAACTCCAGAAGAACAGCAGGGAACGCTAAAATACGGGACACATATTTGATAATTTATTTATAATATGTCATTGTTATCGTTTAAATTAATTTCCCAGTGCGTTTCCCCGAGGGATGCGCAGAAACCATCGGTGCAGAGCGCGATGCGCAGCCCCGAGCGAACCTGGTCGCCTCCTTTCCGCTCCCATGTTACTCAGATCAGATGTGATGTTCACATCGTCGCGATGCGCCGCCTGTCGCAGAGGGTTCCAACACAGTTGAACAGTTTACTTTCGATATTGGTCGGTCCACCGCTGAATGGTGCGAGTCACCGGTCTGTCACGTTTGAGTTTCTGCCTCTAGGAAGGTGGGCAAAACTGAAGTGATCTGATTTGCCGAATGTGAGTCGAGGGAGGGCCTAATACAAATCCCGGCGAGTGTAAATCCCGATCATGACACGCTCCCTCTACGACTATAAAGGCTGCACTTTGCAGTCTGTCAGTGCAGGACATCAGCTCCTGTGGGAACACGCGAGCTAAGCGATGATGGAAGCGACACTGATGGGATCGGTCCCAGAATGTCCCCGTGGTTAACTCTTTAGTTTCAGGGGAGGGGGTCTCCATTCAGCGCCAGGGTCGGACAACAAACTCGGGGAAGAGCAAGGGAGGAGGTGTCTGCTGCATGGAGAACAATGTGTGGTGCTCAGATGTGGAGATTTTTTCTTCGGGATGTTCTCCGGCCAAGATGAGGAAAGTCCTGCAGAGATACCATCAGCTCATCAGCTGTCCTACGCGGGGTGCGAACACACTCGACCATGTCCACACTCCCTTCGGGGATGCGTATAAGGGTTGCTATGAAGACCATCATCACCATTGAACGGAACAAACAACATCCAGCGGAGGAAGCAGAATCACTGGCTGACCGGCGCGGAGAAATGCGCGTTCGGTGTGAACACAGCGATCATTGCTGCCGGTCAGAACTGTTCCTTGTGAAGTGTCTTGAGATCTGTTGTTGATGTCCCAGCCCGGTTTGGGGAGTGGGTATCATTTGAGTTGAACCCATGTTTTCTCCTGTTTCTGGATGAGGAGTCAGGTTAGGAACATGTCTTTTGGTTCCTTTAACTTCAGTATAGGTAAGTTTAGGTTTCTCCCTTCAGGTGGTTTGTGTTTGCTCTTTTGCTGTTCGCCCCCCCTGAAGCTAAAGAGTTAACCACGGGGACATTCTGGTACCGATCCCATCAGTGTCGCTTCCATCATCGCTTTGCTCGCGTGTTCCCACAGGAGCTGATGTCCTGCGCGGATGCAACTTCCGTCCGTCCGCTCGCTTTATTCGATCCGTAGACCGGCGGCGAGGACATCGCGTAAAACCCACAGCGCGACGCGGACTGCTACAGTGTAATGTCTGCACTGTAAACAATTGTCATGTGACTTACTTGTCTGTTTATTATTGTTTTAAATGAAATTCAACATAATCTCAAATACTGTACAATGTGATTTAATGTAATAACAGCATGATGACAGTCAGTTCCTGAAAATTAAAATCCTCTTTAACAAAACCTTGCTTCCCTGTGTTGATGTGATATTCTGAACAACGTATACTGAATGATTACAGTTAACCCTTGTGTTGTCCCAGGGTCTGGTTGACCCAGCATGTGTTTGTGTGCGTGTGACAGTCCCCCGTCTTCGCGCGTGGTCATGTGGAGCAATACAAATTATTTAAAAAAAAAGAGTGAACCATGAGCCACCGCATTTTCTTCCTCTTGCTTCTTCTTCTTCCCATTATTGTTATTATTTTTACTATCACCGAGCAAGAACAGGCTCGAGCACACAACACTGGCAGCCGGGCATGCTCGTGGCGCGTGCCCTCGGGTCACGGGGACCCCGGCCGACATGCGACAGGCCCTACGTCAGCCCGTCTCGGATCTTCAGGCAATACAAATTATTTTTTTAAAATAAACGAGCGAAACGTGCGCCGCCGCGTTTTATTCATCATCTTCTTCTTTGCCTTCTTGTTATCATTACTTTTTATTACGTCCGAGCACACAACACTGCCTTGTGTGTGATATACAGCAGAAAGAAAGTGTGCATGTGTGTGAGTGGGTGGGAGTGGGTAACCATCGGAGGAGCCTGTAACAGTACGACACAATCCAGCGTCATCTCGCACTATCTGAGCACCGGGCTTCAGAACTGCTGCTGGACAGAAAGCTGCCTTCACGTGTCAAGTCAGAGAAGAGGAGAAAATAATTCTCTGGTCGGACAATTGAACACGGATGGTCTGACCGTGCATTGTCCGTCCACATTGGACGGTCGGATAATCCGTGTTCAATTGTCCGACAGTGCATTGTCCGTCCACATTCGACGGTCGGACAATTGAACACGGATGGTCCGACCGTGCGTTGTCCGTCCACATTCGACGGTCGGACAATCCGTGTTCAATTGTCCGACCAGAGATAGTGCGAGATAGTGCGTCTCGCGTCTTTGCGTGTGTCGTGCAGCTATAAAGCAAGAACAGGCTGGGGCAGCCGTCGCAACTCTCAGGGACTTGGAGTGTGTGACGTGCAGAGATTCAGAAGAAACAAACAACGAGTCAAGTATGGTCATTTCTTTTCTTTTTTTTATTATTATTATTATTATTACTGAGCAAGAACAGGTTTCAGAACACAACGCGCGGAGCCGGGGTCCGCGGCGAGATCCCGAACGACAAGAGACGGGCCGTACGTTACACCGTGTCCAACGTCGCGAACCTCAGGGTCAGCGAGACCCCGAACGACAAGAGACGGGCCCTACGTTACACCGTCTCACGTTTTTGCGTGTGTCGTGCAGCTATATAAAAAATAATAATAATTTCGTTCTTGTTCTTGTTCTTGTTCTTGTTCTTGTTCTTGTTCTTGTTCTTGTTCTTGTTCTTGTTTTCCTTCTTCCCATCACCGAGCAGGAACAGGTTCGAGTACACAACGCAGGGAGCCGGGTCGATCCAACGTCGCGAGGCTCAGGGTCACGGAGACCCCCCGATCGACAAGAGACGGGCCGTACGTTACACCGTGTCCAACTTCGCGAGGCTCAGAGTCACGGAGACCCCCCTATCGACAAGAGACGGGCCGTGCGTTACACCGTCTCCAACGTCACGAGCCTCATGGTCACGGAGACCCCCCGATCGACAAGAAACGGGCCCTGCGTTACAGCGTCTTGCGTTTTCGCGTGTGTCGTGCAGCTATAAAAAAATAATAATAATTTCGTTCTTGTTCTTGTTCTTGTTCTTGTTCTTGTTCTTGTTCTTGTTCTTGTTCTTGTTCTTGTTCTTGTTCTTGTTCTTGTTCTTGTTCTTGTTCTTCTTCTTGTTCTTGTTCTTCTTCTTGTTCTTCTTCTTCTTCTTCTTCTTCTTCTTCTTCTTCTTCTTCTTCTTCTTCTTCTTCTTCTTCTTCTTCTTCTTCTTCTTCTTCTTCTTCGTCTACTCCTACTTCCCATCACCGAGCAGGAACAGGTTCGAGTACACAACGCAGGGAGGCGGATCGGTCCAAAGTCGCGAGGCTCAGGGTCACGGAGCCCCCCCGATCGACAAGAGACGGGCCGTACATTACACCTTGTCCAACGTCGCGAGGCTCAGGGTCACGGAGACCCCCCGATTGACAAGAAACGGGCCCTGCGTTACACCGTCTCGCGTTTTCGCGTGTGTCGTGCAGCTATAAAAAAATAATAATAATTTCGTTCTTCTTCTTCTTCTTCTTCTTCTTCTTCTTCTTCTTCTTCTTCTTCTTCTTCTTCTTCTTCTTCTTCTTCTTCTTCTTCTTCTTCTTCTTCTTCTTCTTCTTCTTCTTCTTCTTCTTCTTCTTCTTCTTCTTCTTCGTTGGTGGAGGTGTAGTTGTGAAGACAGAGGAGGTGAAGGAAAGCGCGTGCAAATTTATATAGGTTTCTGTATGTTTATTGAATGTTCAGTGTTGTGTAGTGTTTGTGTATGTTTAGTGTAGTTTTTCTGTGTGTTTGCCGTGTCTCGTGGCGGGGATGGTGTCCGCCGATGTCCCTGAGACATGGCGTCAGGCTGGTGCCTCAGCTCAGCTCCACGGTGGAGCAGGTGCTGTTGGCCGTGGGGGAGCAGGTGGGACATGAGAACATATCCTACGCTTCCAGGATGAACAAAGCGCTGGTGATCTTTTTTAAAGATCCAGACTCGGTCACTAAGCTAATTGAGAGCGGTTTAACTTTAGAGGAGGAGTTCATTCAAGTGTCCCCGCTAGCAGTAGCTTCCACCCGGATCACCGTGTCCGGCGTCCCCCCGTTCATCCCCAATGAAGCTCTGGAGAGAGAGCTGAGGCGGTTCGGGAAGTTCGCGAGTGGGTTCCGCGCGGTGGGTCTGGGCTGCAGAGACACGAAGCTGAAGCACGTCCAGTCTCTGGGGAGACAAGCTTTCATGTTTCTGGATAACGAGTCTCAGACACTAGACGTGTCTTTCCGGGTTCGCTACGAGGAACAGTTCTACATGGCTTATGCGAGCTTGGGGAGCATGAAGTGTTTTCAGTGTGGAGAAGTGGGACACAAGAAAGTGACGTGCCCGAACGGAAAACGTGCGGGGGGGGCCGCTGGAGCGGAGGGAGGGGAGGGCAGCGCCGGGGTGACTCGGCCTGCGTGGGGCCGGGCGGCCGGTGCTGCTGCGTCCTCTGCAGCTGCTGGTTCTGCTGCAGCTGTTCTAGCGGAGCCCGGTTCGGCAGAGGTAGTGCCGGTGGCGGGAGCTCCCGGTGCGGCGGATACAGTTCCGGTTGCTGCGGCTCCCGTTGCAGCGGATGCGGTTCCGGTGGCTGCGGCTCCCGGTGCCGCGGATGCGGTTCCGGTGGTGGTAGTGCCGGTGGCTGCGGTGAGGTCCAAGAAGAGATGTGAGAAACAGAGTGTAAATGAAAATGTGGTTGTGGCCGAGCAGGAGCAAGAGATGCAGTGTGGTCCTGCACAGCAGGCAGAACCGGTACAGGCTGAAGTTAACAGCAGTCAGGTTAGTGAGATGGACGTGGAGGAAGATTATGAATCTGACAATGCGTCTCTAGCTGACAGCGTCTCACTAAGCGCGGATTTATATTCAGTAAAAGAGATCAATGAGTTTCTGGATGAATCCTTTGGCAAAGCAGTGGAGGTAGGGGAGTACTTCCCAGACGTAAAAAAGTTCATCCAGACAGTCAGTACACTGCAGAAGTTGGTGGGGACGGATGTCCTGGATGAAAAAAGAAGATATAGGCTCAGGAAACATGTCACTGCGGCTAAAAATGGTCTACCATGTAATATACGGTCCAAGAGAAGAAAAAGTTGTAAATAAAATTGATCATGAGCATTCATCACTGGGTGTTTTCTTTCTGCTGTGTGTACCTGTTTGTCTTTTTAAGCTGCATTTTTTATCCTCTCATGGCATTACGGGTAGCCTCATTAAACATTAACGGGGGTAGAAGTGCTCAGAAAAGGTTTTTAGTATCAGAACTTTTTAAAGTAAAAAAGCTGGATGTCCTTTTTTTACAGGAGACACACAGTGATTGCCTGAATGAGACAGACTGGGGAGTATGGTGGGGGGGGCAGCACATACTCAGCCATGGCTCTAACCTGAGCGCAGGGGTCGCTGTGTTATTTTCTCCCTCTTTAAACATGACAATTCTATCCAGCACAGAGAGCGTGGCAGGCAGGTTTCTGAATATAAGAGTAGAAATACACAGTATTATTTTTAATTAAATCAACGTGTATGCACACAACCAAGGTCCTGAACAGGTTACTCTTTTTAAATTATTAAAAAACATGTTGGGTAGTGTTGGTCAAGGGGAATGTATTGTAATGGGGGGGGATTGGAACTGCTGCACGGATGTCAATCTGGACCGAACAGGACAGGAGCTCCATCCTCAGTCCTCCTCTTTCCTGGGCCAGACAGTCAAGGAGGCAGATCTAGTGGACCCGTGGAGGAGGCAACATCCTTCGGCCAGGCAGTACACCTGGATAAAGATAACAGACGGCAGGATCCATGGTGCCCGGCTGGACAGATTTTACATATCCGCTCCTTTTATTACCCGTGTGACAAACTGTCAAATTCACCCGGTTGGCTTCACAGACCATCATTTAGTTCTAGTAGATCTACTTTTATCTCCTGCTAGAAAGCCTGGATCCTTCTGGCATTTTAATGTTAAGCTTTTAAAGGATTTAAATTTCTGTGGGAATTTTAAGCTGTTCTGGGCCAACTGGGAATCAAAGAAAGAGTTGTTTCCCTCCCTGTGTCAGTGGTGGGAGGTTGGCAAGGGTCAAATTAAGGTGTTCTGCCAGCAATACACTGCGTACTCTTCAGGGAACATTAAAAGAGCGATGGAGAAGCTAGAGGCCGACATAAAGGAGATGGAAAGTGTACCTACCAACACGGAGACATTAAAAACTAAAAAACAACAACTAAACTCCTTTCTCCAGGAGAAGGCCAAAGGAGCTCTGGTTCGAGATCGGTTCCAGAAATTAAAAGACATAGACGCACCCACTTCTTTCTTTTTTAATCTGGAGAGATCCGTGGCCCAGGGGAAGCAGATGGTGGGTCTCCGGCTGCCGGATGGGAATATAACAGCAGAACCAGCCGAGATGAGGAGACACGCAGTGGAGTTTTATTCCGACCTGTTTGGGGCAGAGGAGTGTGACACTGAAGCTGTGGCCGAGTTGCTGCAGGACCTCCCACAGCTGAGTCCAGGCGAGAGGGACATCCTGAGCTCGGACATCACTCTGGAGGAGCTGACCACTGCAGTTTCGCAGATGGCTGCAGGCAAGTCACCAGGTTTGGATGGATTACCGGCAGATTTTTTAAAACATTTCTGGAGCATTATGGGACAGGATCTGCTGGATGTCTTGAAGGAGTCGTTTGGGAAGGGGCTTCTTCCAGCCTCCTGCAGACGAGCTGTAATATCACTGCTGCCGAAGAAAGGGGATCTGACCCTGCTGAAAAACTGGAGACCCGTCTCTCTTTTATGTAGTGACTATAAAGTTTTATCTAAGGTTTTAGCAAATAGATTCAAGGTTTTTATGGAAGTGTTTATTGGTGCTGACCAATCTTATTGTGTACCAGGTAGGTCAATGCAAGACAATTAGTTTTTAATGAGAGACATTTTTGATCTGTGTACAACGTGTAATATTAATATTGGCATTATTTCCATTGACCAGGAAAAAGCATTTGATCGTGTCGATCGTTCATTCCTGTTTGCCACACTGCAGGCTTTTGGTGTTGGGGAGCATTTTCTGTCCTGGGTGAAACTATTATATAATGATACGTGTTGTGTTTTGAAGGTGGGGGGAGGGCTGAGCAGACCTGTACCAGTTGAAAGAGGGATAAGGCAGGGATGCCCCATCTCAGGCCAACTTTACAGTGTGGCAATCGAACCGCTCCTGTGTCGGCTCAGGACTCGGCTGAAAGGCCTGCGTCTGCCTGAGCTGGCTCACAGCCCCCCAATAGTAATATCAGCTTATGCTGACGATGTGAACATCTTTGTCAAGGATCAGGCAGACATACAAGAATTAGAGGGCAGTCTGTCATTGTATGCGAAGGCTTCATCAGCAAAAGTTAACTGGGGTAAGAGTGAAGCCTGTGTGATTGGTCAGTGGGACGCAGGGAGAGTACCCCGTCTCCCTGGGAACCTGACATGGGGAATTAAAGGGTTAAAAGTCCTCGGCTTGCATATCGGCAGTGAAGAGATAGAGAGGCAGAACTGGGATGGAGTGCTGGGAAAGGTGCAGGTCAAGTTGTCTAAATGGAAATGGTTGCTACCCCAGTTGTCCTACAGGGGAAGAAGTCTGATAGTCAATAACCTGGTTGCAGCATCCCTGTGGCACAGACTCTATGTGCTCACTCCTCCACCGGGACTCATGGAGCAACTACAGAGGCTCCTGGTCGACTTCTTCTGGTCGGGTCACCACTGGGTGCGGGCGTCCGTGCTGTACCTCCCTGTGGCAGAGGGGGGCCATGGACTAACCGACGTCATCGCCAGGACTGCTGCCTTCAGACTGCAGGCAGCCCAGAGGCCCCTGTACGGCCCCACACTGTGCTGGTCGGCTGTGGCACGCCTGCTGCTCTGGAGAGCCGGGGGCCTTGGTTATGACAAACAGCTGTTCCTGTTGAACTCTCCGCAGCACAAACTAACTGGACTCACGCAGTTTTACACCTCTGTGATAGATGCCTGGAGGACACTCAACTTCACGAGACCTCCTGACCCCGCGCCTGGGATGTGGCTATTTGAGGAGCCACTGTTTGATAATGGTTTCCTGGTCACTTCAGTCCTGACATCCACACCCACTTCAACAACGGTAAAAAACAAGTTCAGGGAGGCAGGAATAGTGAAGCTGGGCCACCTGACCTGGACGTCACTTGAGAGGCTGGCAGAGGTGACGGGAATTCGATCCACCAGAATGCTGCGGAGCCTCGTGGATGAGGTGTGGCAGGCACTGCCCCAGGCTCTACGGACCTTCGCCCAGAACAAAAGTCAGGCGGACCAGTGGACCAAAACACAGGAATACGTGTTCCCTATCCTGAAGGTGAGTCCTGCAGTGGGGGAGTGGAGAGAAGAGAGCGGCCAACTGCTAACCATCAGGACTCCAGCACTGAGCACCTTCAACACCTCTGGAGGGAAACAACTATACCACAGCTGCGTGAAGGTCCTGAACTGTGGCTCTCTTGCAGGAGTCAGGGAGTCCAGATGGACTGAGGTTTTTAGCTCAGACTATTCCCCTAGTGGCAGCTGGCGGGTCCTGTATAAACCTCCGGTTGAGAGACGGATGGCAGACATCCAGTGGAGAATTATACATGGAGCTCTAGCTACAAACAGATACAGAGCTCACCTGGACCCAAGCACTGAGGGGGGGTGTCCATTCTGTTCACTGCCTGAGACCCTGGAGCACTTAGTGGTGTCCTGTCCCAGGTTAGCTGACATGTTTAAACAGCTGCAGGAGTGGGTGGGGGGGTTAGGAGAGGTTTTCTCGTTGCCACTTTTTGTGTTTGGACCCAAGTACACAGCAAGAAAAAAACATACTATGGTTTTAATGAATTTTCTTTTTTCTAATGCAAAGATGGCAACCTGGATTAGT
Source organism: Limanda limanda (assembly GCF_963576545.1). Lineage (NCBI taxonomy): Eukaryota > Metazoa > Chordata > Actinopteri > Pleuronectiformes > Pleuronectidae > Limanda > Limanda limanda. The sequence goes on along the minus strand of NW_026870592.1, from coordinate 134,421 downwards.
AGAAAAAACAAAATGGCTGGGGGAGGATGGACAGATCCACTGCGCTGTTTGAGGGGGTTTGTGGCAGCTCGGCTGAGCATTGAACATGCGTATTTTACACATACTAGCAATTTGGAGGGTTTCAGGGCTGTGTGGGGGGTGGGAAAGGTCCTATGCTCACTGGGGGAGAACCAGTCTCTGGTTTTAACTTTTTAGGGTTGGTTTATGATGTGTGCGTGTATATAATGTTTTCATCCCTTGTCTTTTCCCAAAAAAAAAAAATTTTTTGAGTAATTAAGAGCTATTTTGATAATGTCTCTTAAATAAAGTTATTTAAAAGTCAAAGTCTTCTTCTTCTTCTTCTTCTTCTTCTTCTTCTTCTTCTTCTTCTTCTTCTTCTTCTTCTTCTTCTTCTTCTTCTTCTTCTTCTTCTTCTTCTTCTTCTTCTTCTTCTTCTTCTTCTTCTTCTTCTTCTTCTTCTTCTTCTTCGCATCACCGAGCAAGAACATCGCTATTCTATTGCCCTTCGTGCGCGTGCTGATGTGTGGTGGGCTGTGCGTGTGCACGGGTGCGTCTGTGTGTTTGAAGCAGGGTATCGCAACAAGCGTTAGTTAAAATCCCTACCCAAAACGCTCACAGTCAACAGCATGGGGAAGCAGGGACAACACAAGGGTTAACCATTTCTTCCAAAAAAGGCTTATCTCCCTGTTTCCAGCGCTTTTCTGACACTGGAGCTGATATGTGATGAAAAAGTCAGAAATGTTAACCATTGGTTCCAAAAAAGGCTTATCTCCCCGTTTCCAGCTGTTTAGTGACATTTGGGATGATGTGTGATGAAAAATTCAAGAATTTAACCATTTCTTCCAAAAAAAGGCATATCTCCCTGTTTCCAGCGCTTTTCTGACCCTAGAGCTGATATGTGATGAAAAAGTCAAAATGTTAACCATTGCTTCCAAAAAAGGCGTATCTCCCCGTTTCCAGCTGTTTAGTGACATTTGGGATGATGTGTGATGAAAAATTCAAGAATTTAACCATTTCTTCAAAAAAAAAGGCTTATCTCCCTGTTTCCAGCGCTTTTCTGACACTTGGGCTGATATGTGATGAAAAAGTCAAAATGTTAACCATTGCTTCCAAAAAAGGCTTATCTCCCCGTTTCCAGCTGTTTATTGACATTTGGGATGATGTGTGATGAAAAATTCAAGAATTTAACCATTTCTTCCAAAAAAGGCTTATCTCCCTGTTTCCAGCGCTTTTCTGACACTTGGGCTGACATGTGATGAAAAAGTAAGAAATGTTAACCATTGCTTCCAAAAAAGGCGTATCTCCCCGTTTCCAGCTGTTTAGTGAAATTTGGGATGATGTGTGATGAAAAATTCAAGAATTTAACCATTTCTTCCAAAAAAGGCTTATCTCCGTTTCCAGCGCTTTTCTGACACTTGGGCTGATATGTGATGAAAAAGTCAGAAATGTTAACCATTGCTTCCAAAAAAGGCTTATCTCCCCGTTTCCAGCTGTTTAGTGACATTTGGGATGATGTGTGATGAAAAATTCAAGAATTTAACCATTTCTTCCAAAAAAGGCTTATCTCCCTGTTTCCAGCGCTTTTCTGACACTTGGACTGATATGTGATGAAAAAGTCAGAAAAGTTAACCATTGCTTCCAAAAAAGGCTTATCTCCCCGTTTCCAGCTGTTTAGTGACATTTGGGATGATGTGTGATGAAAAATTCAAGAATTTAACCATTTATTCCAAAAAAAGGCATGTCTCCCTGTTTCCAGTGCTTTTCTGACACTTGGGCTGATATGTGATGAAAAAGTCAAAATGTTAACCATTGCTTCCAAAAAAGGCTTATCTCCCCGTTTCCAGCTGTTTAGTGAAATTTGGGATGATGTGTGATGAAAAATTCAAGAATTTAACCATTTCTTCCAAAAAAGGCTTATCTCCCCGTTTCCAGCTGTTTAGTGACATTTGGGATGATGTGTAATGAAAAATTCAAGAATTGAACCATTTCTTCCAAAAAAGGCTTATCTCCCTGTTTCCAGCTCTTTTTTGACACTTGGGCTGACATGTGATGAAAAAGTCAAAATGTTAACCATTGCTTCCAAAAAAGGCTTATCTCCAGCTGTTTATTGACATTTGGGATGATGTGTGATGAAAAATTCAAGAATTTAACCATTTCTTCCAAAAAAGGCTTATCTCCGTTTCCAGCGCTTTTCTGACACTTGGGCTGATATGTGATGAAAAAGTCAGAAATGTTAACCATTGCTTCCAAAAAAGGCTTATCTCCCCGTTTCCAGCTGTTTAGTGACATTTGGGATGATGTGTGATGAAAAATTCAAGAATTTAACCATTTCTTCCAAAAAAGGCTTATCTCCCTGTTTCCAGCGCTTTTCTGACACTTGGACTGATATGTGATGAAAAAGTCAGAAAATTAACCATTGCTTCCAAAAAAGGCTTATCTCCCCGTTTCCAGCTGTTTAGTGACATTTGGGATGATGTGTGATGAAAAATTCAAGAATTTAACCATTTATTCCAAAAAAAGGCATGTCTCCCTGTTTCCAGCGCTTTTCTGACACTTGGGCTGATATGTGATGAAAAAGTCAAAATGTTAACCATTGCTTCCAAAAAAGGCTTATCTCCCCGTTTCCAGCTGTTTAGTGACATTTGGGATGATGTGTGATGAAAAATTCAAGAATTTAACCATTTCTTCCAAAAAAAAGGCATATCTCCCTGTTTCCAGCGCTTTTCTGACACTGGAGCTGATATGTGATGAAAAAATCAAAATGTTAACCATTGCTTCCAAAAGAGGCTTATCTCCCCATTCCAGCTGTTTAGTGACATTTGGGATGATGTGTGATGAAAAATTCAAGAATTTAACCATTTCTTCCAAAAAAAAGGCATATCTCCCTGTTTCCAGCGCTTTTCTGACACTGGAGCTGATATGTGATGAAAAAGTCAAGAATTTAACCATTTCTTCCAAAAAAGGCTTATCTCCCTGTTTCCAGCGCTTTTCTGACACTTGGGCTGATATGTGATGAAAAAGACAAAATATTAACCATTGCTTCCAAAAAAGGCTTATCTCCCCGTTTCCAGCTGTTTAGTGAAATTTGGGATGATGTGTGATGAAAAATTCAAGAATTTAACCATTTCTTCCAAAAAAGGCTTATCTCCCTGTTTTTAGCGCTTTTCTGACAATTGGGCTGATATGTGATGAAAAAGTCAAAATGTTAACCATTGCTTCCAAAAAAGGCTTATCTCCCCGTTTCCAGCTGTTTAGTGACATTTGGGATGATGTGTGATGAAAAATTCGAGAATTTAACCATTTCTTCCAAAAAAAGGCATATCTCCCTGTTTCCAGCGCTTTTCTGACACTGGAGCTGATATGTGATGAAAAAATCAAAATGTTAACCATTGCTTCCAAAAGAGGCTTATCTCCCCGTTCCAGCTGTTTAGTGACATTTGGGATGATGTGTAATGAAAAATTCAAGAATTTAACCATTTCTTCCAAAAAAGGCTTATCTCCCTGTTTCCAGCGCTTTTCTGAAACTTGGGCTGACATGTGATGAAAAAGTCAAAATGTTAACCATTGCTTCCAAAAAAGGCTTATCTCCCCGTGTCAAGCTGTTTATTGACATTTGGGATGATGTGTGATGAAAAATTCGAGAATTTAACCATTTCTTCCAAAAAAAGGCATATCTCCCTGTTTCCAGCGCTTTTCTGACACTGGAGCTGATATGTGATGAAAAAGTCAAAATGTTAACCATTGCTTCCAAAAAAGGCTTATCTCCCCGTTTCCAGCTGTTTATTGACATTTGGGATGATGTGTGATGAAAAATTCAAGAATTTAACCATTTCTTCCAAAAAAGGCTTATCTCCCTGTTTTTAGCGCTTTTCTGACACTTGGGCTGATATGTGATGAAAAAGTCAAAATGTTAACCATTGCTTCCAAAAAAGGCTTATCTCCCCGTTTCCAGCTGTTTAGTGACATTTGGGATGATGTGTGATGAAAAATTCGAGAATTTAACCATTTCTTCCAAAAAAAGGCATATCTCCCTGTTTCCAGCGCTTTTCTGACACTGGAGCTGATATGTGATGAAAAAGTCAAAATGTTAACCATTGCTTCCAAAAAAGGCTTATCTCCCCGTTTCCAGCTGTTTAGTGACATTTGGGATGATGTGTGATGACAAATTCAAGAATTTAACCATTTCTTCCAAAAAAGGCTTATCTCCCTGTTTAGAGCGCTTTTCTGACACTTGGGCTGACATGTGATGAAAAAGTCAGAAATCTTAATCAATGCTTCCAAAAAAGGCTTATCTCCCCGTTTCCAGCTGTTTAGTGACATTTGGGATGATGTGTGATAAAAAATTCAAGAATTTAACCATTTCTTCCAAAAAAAGGCAGATCTCCCTGTTTCCAGCGCTTTTCTGACACTGGAGCTGATATGTGATGAAAAAGTCAAAATGTTAACCATTGCTTCCAAAAAAGGCTTATCTCCCCGTTTCCAGCTGTTTAGTGACATTTGGGATGATGTGTGATGAAAAATTCAAGAATTTAACCATTTCTTCCAAAAAAGGCTTATCTCCCTGTTTCCAGCGCTTTTCTGACACTTGGGCTGACATGTGATGAAAAAGTCAGAAATCTTAATCAATGCTTCCAAAAAAGGCTTATCTTCCCGTTTCCCGCTGTTTAGTGACATTTGGGATGATGTGTGATGAAAAATTCAAGAATTTAACCTTTTCTTCAAAAAAAAGGCAGATCTCCCTGTTTCCAGCGCTTTTCTGACACTGGAGTTGATATGTGATGAAAAAGTCAAAATGTTAACCATTGCTTCCAAAAATGGCTTATCTCCCCGTTTCCAGCTGTTTAGTGACATTTGGGATGATGTGTGATAAAAAATTCAAGAATTTAACCATTTCTTCCAAAAAAGGCTTATCTCCCTGTTTCCAGCGCTTTTCTGACACTTGGGCTGACATGTGATGAAAAAGTCAGAAATCTTAATCAATGCTTCCAAAAAAGGCTTATCTCCCCGTTTCCAGCTGTTTAGTGACATTTGGGATGATGTGTGATGAAAAATTCAAGAATATAACCTTTTCTTCCAAAAAAAGGCAGATCTCCCTGTTTCCAGCGCTTTTCTGACACTTGGGCTGACATGTGATGAAAAAGTCAGAAATCTTAATCAATGCTTCCAAAAAAGGCTTATCTCCCCGCTTCCAGCTGTTTAGTGACATTTGGGATGATGTGTGATGAAAAATTCAAGAATTTAACCATTTCTTCCAAAAAAGGCTTATCTCCCTGTTTCCAGCGCATTTCTGACACTTGGGCTGACATGTGATGAAAAAGTCAGAAATCTTAATCAATGCTTCCAAAAAAGGCTTATATCCCCGTTTCCAGCTGTTTAGTGACATTTGGGATGATGTGTGATGAAAAATTCAAGAATTTAACCATTTCTTCCAAAAAAGGCTTATCGCCCTGTTTCCAGCGCTTTTCTGACACTTGGGCTGACATGTGATGAAAAAGTCAGAAATCTTAATCAATGCTTCCAAAAAAGGCTTATCTCCCCGTTTCCAGCTGTTTAGTGACATTTGGGATGATGTGTGATGAAAAATTCAAGAATTTAACCTTTTCTTCCAAAAAAAGGCAGATCTCCCTGTTTCCAGCGCTTTTCTGACACTTGGGCTGACATGTGATGAAAAAGTCAGAAATCTTAATCAATGCTTCCAAAAAAGGCTTATCTCCCCGTTTCCAGCTGTTTAGTGACATTTGGGATGATGTGAGATGAAAAATTCAAGAATTTAACCTTTTCTTCCAAAAAAAGGCAGATCTCCCTGTTTCCAGCGCTTTTCTGACACTGGAGCTGATATGTGATGAAAAAGTCAAAATGTTAACCATTGCTTCCAAAAAAGGCTTATCTCCCCGTTTCCAGCTGTTTAGTGACATTTGGAATGATGTGTGATGAAAAATTCAAGAATATAACCTTTTCTTCCAAAAAAAGGCAGATCTCCCTGTTTCCAGCGCTTTTCTGACACTTGGGCTGACATGTGATGAAAAAGTCAGAAATCTTAATCAATGCTTCCAAAAAAGGCTTATCTCCCCGTTTCCAGCTGTTTAGTGACATTTGGGATGATGTGTGATGAAAAATTCAAGAATTTAACCATTTCTTCCAAAAAAGGCTTATCTCCCTGTTTCCAGCGCTTTTCTGACACTTCGGCTGACATGTGATGAAAAAGTCAGAAATCTTAATCAATGCTTCCAAAAAAGGCTTATCTCCCCGTTTCCAGCTGTTTAGTGACATTTGGGATGATGTGTGATGAAAAATTCAAGAATTTAACCATTTCTTCCAAAAAAGGCTTATCTCCCTGTTTCCAGCACTTTTCTGACACTTGGGCTGACATGTGATGAAAAAGTCAAAATGTTAACCATTGCTTCCAAAAAAGGCTTATCTCCCCGTTTCCAGCTGTTTAGTGACATTTGGGATGATGTGTGATGAAAAATTCAAGAATTTAACCATTTCTTCCAAAAAGGCTTATCTCCCTGTTTCCAGCGCTTTTCTGACACTTGGGCTGACATGTGATGAAAAAGTCAGAAATCTTAATCAATGCTTCCAAAAAAGGCTTATCTCCCCGTTTCCAGCTGTTTAGTGACATTTGGGATGATGTGTGATAAAAAATTCAAGAATTTAACCATTTCTTCCAAAAAAAGGCAGATCTCCCTGTTTCCAGCGCTTTTCTGACACTGGAGCTGATATGTGATGAAAAAGTCATAATGTTAACCATTGCTTCCAAAAAAGGCTTATCTCCCCGTTTCCAGCTGTTTAGTGACATTTGGGATGATGTGTGATGAAAAATTCAAGAATTTAACCATTTCTTCCAAAAAAGGCTTATCTCCCTGTTTCCAGCGCTTTTCTGACACTTGGGCTGACATGTGATGAAAAAGTCAGAAATCTTAATCACTGCTTCCAAAAAAGGCTTATCTCCCCGTTTCCAGCTGTTTAGTGACATTTGGGATGATGTGTGATGAAAAATTCAAGAATTTAACCTTTTCTTCCAAAAAAAGGCAGATCTCCCTGTTTCCAGCGCTTTTCTGACACTGGAGCTGATATGTGATGAAAAAGTCAAAATGTTAACGATTGCTTCCAAAAAAGGCTTATCTCCCCGTTTCCAGCTGTTTAGTGACATTTGGGATGATGTGTGATGAAAAATTCAAGAATATAACCTTTTCTTCCAAAAAAAGGCAGATCTCCCTGTTTCCAGCGCTTTTCTGACACTTGGGTCTGACATGTGATGAAAACGTCAGAAATCTTAATCAATGCTTCCAAAAAAGGCTTATCTTCCCGTTTCCCGCTGTTTAGTGACATTTGGGATGATGTGTGATGAAAAATTCAAGAATTTAACCTTTTCTTAAAAAAAAAGGCAGATCTCCCTGTTTCCAGCGCTTTTCTGACACTGGAGTTGATATGTGATGAAAAAGTCAAAATGTTAACCATTGCTTCCAAAAAAGGCTTATCTCCCCGTTTCCAGCTGTTTAGTGACATTTGGGATGATGTGTGATAAAAAATTCAAGAATTTAACCATTTCTTCCAAAAAAGGCTTTTCTCCCTGTTTCCAGCGCTTTTCTGACACTTGGGCTGACATGTGATGAAAAAGTCAGAAATCTTAATCAATGCTTCCAAAAAAGGCTTATCTTCCCGTTTCCCGCTGTTTAGTGACATTTGGGATGATGTGTGATGAAAAATTCAAGAATTTAACCTTTTCTTCAAAAAAAAGGCAGATCTCCCTGTTTCCAGCGCTTTTCTGACACTGGAGTTGATATGTGATGAAAAAGTCAAAATGTTAACCATTGCTTCCAAAAATGGCTTATCTCCCCGTTTCCAGCTGTTTAGTGACATTTGGGATGATGTGTGATAAAAAATTCAAGAATTTAACCATTTCTTCCAAAAAAGGCTTATCTCCCTGTTTCCAGCGCTTTTCTGACACTTGGGCTGACATGTGATGAAAAAGTCAGAAATCTTAATCAATGCTTCCAAAAAAGGCTTATCTCCCCGTTTCCAGCTGTTTAGTGACATTTGGGATGATGTGTGATGAAAAATTCAAGAATATAACCTTTTCTTCCAAAAAAAGGCAGATCTCCCTGTTTCCAGCGCTTTTCTGACACTTGGGCTGACATGTGATGAAAAAGTCAGAAATCTTAATCAATGCTTCCAAAAAAGGCTTATCTCCCCGCTTCCAGCTGTTTAGTGACATTTGGGATGATGTGTGATGAAAAATTCAAGAATTTAACCATTTCTTCCAAAAAAGGCTTATCTCCCTGTTTCCAGCGCTTTTCTGACACTTGGGCTGACATGTGATGAAAAAGTCAGAAATCTTAATCAATGCTTCCAAAAAAGGCTTATCTCCACGTTTCCAGCTGTTTAGTGACATTTGGGATGATGTGTGATGAAAAATTCAAGAATTTAACCATTTCTTCCAAAAAAGGCTTATCTCCCTGTTTCCAGCGCATTTCTGACACTTGGGCTGACATGTGATGAAAAAGTCAGAAATCTTAATCAATGCTTCCAAAAAAGGCTTATATCCCCGTTTCCAGCTGTTTAGTGACATTTGGGATGATGTGTGATGAAAAATTCAAGAATTTAACCATTTCTTCCAAAAAAGGCGTATCTCCCTGTTTCCAGCGCTTTTCTGACACTTGGGCTGACATGTGATGAAAAAGTCAGAAATCTTAATCAATGCTTCCAAAAAAGGCTTATCTCCCCGTTTCCAGCTGTTTAGTGACATTTGGGATGATGTGTGATGACAAATTCAAGAATTTACCCATTTCTTCCAAAAAAGGCTTATCTCCCTGTTTAGAGCGCTTTTCTGACACTTGGGCTGACATGTGATGAAAAAGTCAGAAATCTTAATCAATGCTTCCAAAAAAGGCTTATCTCCCCGTTTCCAGCTGTTTAGTGACATTTGGGATGATGTGTGATAAAAAATTCAAGAATTTAACCATTTCTTCCAAAAAAAGGCAGATCTCCCTGTTTCCAGCGCTTTTCTGACACTGGAGCTGATGTGTGATGAAAAAGTCAAAATGTTAACCATTGCTTCCAAAAAAGGCTTATCTCCCCTTTTCCAGCTGTTTAGTGACATTTGGGATGATGTGTGATGAAAAATTCAAGAATTTAACCTTTTCTTCCAAAAAAGGCAGATCTCCCTGTTTCCAGCGCTTTTCTGACACTGGAGCTGATATGTGATGAAAAAGTCAAAATGTTAACCATTGCTTCCAAAAAAGGCTTTTCTCCCCGTTTCCAGCTGTTTAGTGACATTTGGGATGATGTGTGATGAAAAATTCAAGAATTTAACCATTTCTTCCAAAAAAGGCTTATCTCCCTGTTTCCAGCGCTTTTCTGACACTGGAGCTGATATGTGATGAAAAAGTCAAAATGTTAACCATTGCTTCCAAAAAAGGCTTATCTCCCCGTTACCAGCTGTTTAGTGAAATTTGGGATGATGTGTGATGAAAAATTCAAGAATTTAACCATTTCTTCCAAAAAAGGCTTATCTCCCTGTTTCCAGCGCTTTTCTGACACTTGGGCTGACATGTGATGAAAAAGTCAGAAATCTTAATCAATGCTTCCAAAAAAGGCTTATCTTCCCGTTTCCCGCTGTTTAGTGACATTTGGGATGATGTTTGATGAAAAATTCAAGAATTTAACCTTTTCTTCAAAAAAAAGGCAGATCTCCCTGTTTCCAGCGCTTTTCTGACACTGGAGTTGATATGTGATGAAAAAGTCAAAATGTTAACCATTGCTTCCAAAAAAGGCTTATCTCCCCGTTTCCAGCTGTTTAGTGACATTTGGGATGATGTGTGATAAAAATTCAAGAATTTAACCATTTCTTCCAAAAAAGGCTTATCGCCCTGTTTCCAGCGCTTTTCTGACACTTGGGCTGACATGTGATGAAAAAGTCAGAAATCTTAATCAATGCTTCCAAAAAAGGCTTATCTCCCCGTTTCCAGCTGTTTAGTGACATTTGGGATGATGTGTGATGAAAAATTCAAGAATTTAACCTTTTCTTCCAAAAAAAGGCAGATCTCCCTGTTTCCAGCGCTTTTCTGACACTTGGGCTGACATGTGATGAAAAAGTCAGAAATCTTAATCAATGCTTCCAAAAAAGGCTTATCTCCCCGTTTCCAGCTGTTTAGTGACATTTGGGATGATGTGAGATGAAAAATTCAAGAATTTAACCTTTTCTTCCAAAAAAAGGCAGATCTCCCTGTTTCCAGCGCTTTTCTGACACTGCAGCTGATATGTGATGAAAAAGTCAAAATGTTAACCATTGCTTCCAAAAAAGGCTTATCTCCCCGTTTCCAGCTGTTTAGTGACATTTGGAATGATGTGTGATGAAAAATTCAAGAATATAACCTTTTCTTCCAAAAAAAGGCAGATCTCCCTGTTTCCAGCGCTTTTCTGACACTTGGGCTGACATGTGATGAAAAAGTCAGAAATCTTAATCAATGCTTCCAAAAAAGGCTTATCTCCCCGTTTCCAGCTGTTTAGTGACATTTGGGATGATGTGTGATGAAAAATTCAAGAATTTAACCATTTCTTCCAAAAAAGGCTTATCTCCCTGTTTCCAGCGCTTTTCTGACACTTCGGCTGACATGTGATGAAAAAGTCAGAAATCTTAATCAATGCTTCCAAAAAAGGCTTATCTCCCCGTTTCCAGCTGTTTAGTGACATTTGGGATGATGTGTGATGAAAAATTCAAGAATTTAACCATTTCTTCCAAAAAAGGCTTATCTCCCTGTTTCCAGCACTTTTCTGACACTTGGGCTGACATGTGATGAAAAAGTCAAAATGTTAACCATTGCTTCCAAAAAAGGCTTATCTCCCCGTTTCCAGCTGTTAAGTGACATTTGGGATGATGTGTGATGAAAAATTCAAGAATATAACCTTTTCTTCCAAAAAAAGGCAGATCTCCCTGTTTCCAGCGCTTTTCTGACACTGCAGCTGATATGTGATGAAAAAGTCAAAATGTTAACCATTGCTTCCAAAAAAGGCTTATCTCCCCGTTTCCAGCTGTTTAGTGACATTTGGGATGATGTGTGATGAAAAATTCAAGAATTTAACCATTTCTTCCAAAAAGGCTTATCTCCCTGTTTCCAGCGCTTTTCTGACACTTGGGCTGACATGTGATGAAAAAGTCAGAAATCTTAATCAATGCTTCCAAAAAAGGCTTATCTCCCCGTTTCCAGCTGTTTAGTGACATTTGGGATGATGTGTGATAAAAAATTCAAGAATTTAACCATTTCTTCCAAAAAAAGGCAGATCTCCCTGTTTCCAGCGCTTTTCTGACACTGGAGCTGATATGTGATGAAAAAGTCATAATGTTAACCATTGCTTCCAAAAAAGGCTTATCTCCCCGTTTCCAGCTGTTTAGTGACATTTGGGATGATGTGTGATGAAAAATTCAAGAATTTAACCATTTCTTCCAAAAAAGGCTTATCTCCCTGTTTCCAGCGCTTTTCTGACACTTGGCCTGACATGTGATGAAAAAGTCAGAAATCTTAATCACTGCTTCCAAAAAAGGCTTATCTCCCCGTTTCCAGCTGTTTAGTGACATTTGGGATGATGTGTGATGAAAAATTCAAGAATTTAACCTTTTCTTCCAAAAAAAGGCAGATCTCCCTGTTTCCAGCGCTTTTCTGACACTGGAGCTGATATGTGATGAAAAAGTCAAAATGTTAACGATTGCTTCCAAAAAAGGCTTATCTCCCCGTTTCCAGCTGTTTAGTGACATTTGGGATGATGTGTGATGAAAAATTCAAGAATATAACCTTTTCTTCCAAAAAAAGGCAGATCTCCCTGTTTCCAGCGCTTTTCTGACACTTGGGTCTGACATGTGATGAAAACGTCAGAAATCTTAATCAATGCTTCCAAAAAAGGCTTATCTTCCCGTTTCCCGCTGTTTAGTGACATTTGGGATGATGTGTGATGAAAAATTCAAGAATTTAACCTTTTCTTCAAAAAAAAGGCAGATCTCCCTGTTTCCAGCGCTTTTCTGACACTGGAGTTGATATGTGATGAAAAAGTCAAAATGTTAACCATTGCTTCCAAAAAAGGCTTATCTCCCCGTTTCCAGCTGTTTAGTGACATTTGGGATGATGTGTGATAAAAAATTCAAGAATTTAACCATTTCTTCCAAAAAAGGCTTTTCTCCCTGTTTCCAGCGCTTTTCTGACACTTGGGCTGACATGTGATGAAAAAGTCAGAAATCTTAATCAATGCTTCCAAAAAAGGCTTATCTCCCCGTTTCCAGCTGTTTAGTGACATTTGGGATGATGTGTGATGAAAAATTCAAGAATTTAACCTTTTCTTCCAAAAAAAGGCAGATCTCCCTGTTTCCAGCGCTTTTCTGACACTTGGGCTGACATGTGATGAAAAAGTCAGAAATCTTAATCAATGCTTCCAAAAAAGGCTTATCTCCCCGTTTCCAGCTGTTTAGTGACATTTGGGATGATGTGTGATGAAAAATTCAAGAATTTAACCATTTCTTCCAAAAAAGGCTTATCTCCCTGTTTCCAGCGCTTTTCTGACACTTGGGCTGACATGTGATGAAAAAGTCAGAAATCTTAATCAATGCTTCCAAAAAAGGCTTATCTCCCCGTTTCCAGCTGTTTAGTGACATTTGGGATGATGTGTGATGAAAAATTCAAGAATTTAACCTTTTCTTCCAAAAAAAGGCAGATCTCCCTGTTTCCAGCGCTTTTCTGACACTTGGGCTGACATGTGATGAAAAAGTCAGAAATCTTAATCAATGCTTCCAAAAAAGGCTTATCTCCCCGTTTCCAGCTGTTTAGTGACATTTGGGATGATGTGAGATGAAAAATTCAAGAATTTAACCTTTTCTTCCAAAAAAAGGCAGATCTCCCTGTTTCCAGCGCTTTTCTGACACTGGAGCTGATATGTGATGAAAAAGTCAAAATGTTAACCATTGCTTCCAAAAAAGGCTTATCTCCCCGTTTCCAGCTGTTTAGTGACATTTGGGATGATGTGTGATGAAAAATTCAAGAATTTAACCATTTCTTCCAAAAAAGGCTTATCTCCCTGTTTCCAGCGCTTTTCTGACACTTGGGCTGACATGTGATGAAAAAGTCAGAAATCTTAATCAATGCTTCCAAAAAAGGCTTATCTCCCCGTTTCCAGCTGTTTAGTGACATTTGGGATGATGTGTGATGAAAAATTCAAGAATTTAACCATTTCTTCCAAAAAAGGCTTATCTCCCTGTTTCCAGCACTTTTCTGACACTTGGGCTGACATGTGATGAAAAAGTCAAAATGTTAACCATTGCTTCCAAAAAAGGCTTATCTCCCCGTTTCCAGCTGTTTAGTGACATTTGGGATGATGTGTGATGAAAAATTCAAGAATATAACCTTTTCTTCCAAAAAAAGGCAGATCTCCCTGTTTCCAGCGCTTTTCTGACACTGCAGCTGATATGTGATGAAAAAGTCAAAATGTTAACCATTGCTTCCAAAAAAGGCTTATCTCCCCGTTCCAGCTGTTTAGTGACATTTGGGATGATGTGTGATGAAAAATTCAAGAATTTAACCATTTCTTCCAAAAAGGCTTATCTCCCTGTTTCCAGCGCTTTTCTGACACTTGGGCTGACATGTGATGAAAAAGTCAGAAATCTTAATCAATGCTTCCAAAAAAGGCTTATCTCCCCGTTTCCAGCTGTTTAGTGACATTTGGGATGATGTGTGATAAAAAATTCAAGAATTTAACCATTTCTTCCAAAAAATGGCAGATCTCCCTGTTTCCAGCGCTTTTCTGACACTGGAGCTGATATGTGATGAAAAAGTCAAAATGTTAACCATTGCTTCCAAAAAAGGCTTATCTCCCCGTTTCCAGCTGTTTAGTGACATTTGGGATGATGTGTGATGAAAAATTCAAGAATTTAACCATTTCTTCCAAAAAAGGCTTATCTCCCTGTTTCCAGCGCTTTTCTGACACTTGGGCTGACATGTGATGAAAAAGTCAGAAATCTTAATCAATGCTTCCAAAAAAGGCTTATCTCCCCGTTTCCAGCTGTTTAGTGACATTTGGGATGATGTGTGATGAAAAATTCAAGAATTTAACCTTTTCTTCCAAAAAAAGGCAGATCTCCCTGTTTCCATCGCTTTTCTGACACTGGAGCTGATATGTGATGAAAAAGTCAAAATGTTAACCATTGCTTCCAAAAAAGGCTTATCTCCCCGTTTCCAGCTGTTTAGTGACATTTGGGATGATGTGTGATGAAAAATTCAAGAATTTAACCTTTTCTTCCAAAAAAGGCAGATCTCCCTGTTTCCAGCGCTTTTCTGACACTGGAGCTGATATGTGATGAAAAAGTCAAAATGTTAACGATTGCTTCCAAAAAAGGCTTATCTCCCCGTTTCCAGCTGTTTAGTGACATTTGGGATGATGTGTGATGAAAAATTCAAGAATATAACCTTTTCTTCCAAAAAAGGCAGATCTCCCTGTTTCCAGCGCTTTTCTGACACTGGAGCTGATATGTGATGAAAAAGTCAAAATGTTAACGATTGCTTCCAAAAAAGGCTTATCTCCCCGTTTCCAGCTGTTTAGTGACATTTGGGATGATGTGTGATGAAAAATTCAAGAATATAACCTTTTCTTCCAAAAAAAGGCAGATCTCCCTGTTTCCAGCGCTTTTCTGACACTGGAGCTGATATGTGATGAAAAAGTCAAAATGTTAACCATTGCTTCCAAAAAAGGCTTATCTCCCCGTTTCCAGCTGTTTAGTGACATTTGGGATGATGTGTGATGAAAAATTCAAGAATTTAACCTTTTCTTCCAAAAAAAGGCAGATCTCCCTGTTTCCAGCGCTATTCTGACACTGGAGCTGATATGTGATGAAAAAGTCAAAATGTTAACGATTGCTTCCAAAAAAGGCTTATCTCACCGTTTCCAGCTGTTTAGTGACATTTGGGATGATGTGTGATGAAAAATTCAAGAATTTAACCATTTCTTCCAAAAAAGGCTTATCTCCCTGTTTCCAGCGATTTTCTGACACTTGGGCTGACATGTGATGAAAAAGTCAGAAATCTTAATCAATGCTTCCAAAAAAGGCTTATCTCCCCGTTTCCAGCTGTTTAGTGACATTTGGGATGATGTGTGATGAAAAATTCAAGAATTTAACCATTTCTTCCAAAAAAGGCTTATCTCCCTGTTTCCAGCGCTTTTCTGACACTTGGGCTGACATGTGATGAAAAAGTCAGAAATCTTACTCAATGCTTCCAAAAAAGGCTTATCTCCCCGTTTCCAGCTGTTTAGTGACATTTGGGATGATGTGAGATGAAAAATTCAAGAATTTAACCTTTTCTTCCAAAAAAAGGCAGATCTCCCTGTTTCCAGCGCTTTTCTGACACTGGAGCTGATATGTGATGAAAAAGTTAAAATGTTAACCATTGCTTCCAAAAAAGGCTTATCTCCCCGTTTCCAGCTGTTTAGTGACATTTGGGATGATGTGTGATTAAAAATTCAAGAATTTAACCATTTCTTCCAAAAAAGGCTTATCTCCCTGTTTCCAGCGCTTTTCTGACACTGGAGCTGATATGTGATGAAAAAGTCAAAATGTTAACCATTGCTTCCAAAAAAGGCTTATCTCCCCGTTTCCAGCTGTTTAGTGACATTTGGAATTATGTGTGATGAAAAATTCAAGAATATAACCTTTTCTTCCAAAAAAAGGCAGATCTCCCTGTTTCCAGCGCTTTTCTGACACTTGGGCTGACATGTGATGAAAAATTCAGAAATCTTAATCAATGCTTCCAAAAAAGGCTTATCTCCCCGTTTCCAGCTGTTTAGTGACATTTGGGATGATGTGTGATGAAAAATTCAAGAATTTAACCATTTCTTCCAAAAAAGGCTTATCTCCCTGTTTCCAGCGCTTTTCTGACACTTGGGCTGACATGTGATGAAAAAGTCAGAAATCTTAATCAATGCTTCCAAAAAAGGCTTATCTCCCCGTTTCCAGCTGTTTAGTGACATTTGGGATGATGTGTGATGAAAAATTCAAGAATTTAACCATTTCTTCCAAAAAAGGCTTATCTCCCTGTTTCCAGCGCTTTTCTGACGCTTGGGCTGACATGTGATGAAAAAGTCAGAAATCTTAATCAATGCTTCCAAAAAAGGCTTATCTCCCCGTTTCCAGCTGTTTAGTGACATTTGGGATGATGTGTGATGAAAAATTCAAGAATTTAACCATTTCTTCCAAAAAAGGCTTATCTCCCTGTTTCCAGCACTTTTCTGACACTTGGGCTGACATGTGATGAAAAAGTCAAAATGTTAACCATTGCTTCCAAAAAAGGCTTATCTCCCCGTTTCCAGCTGTTTAGTGACATTTGGGATGATGTGTGATGAAAAATTCAAGAATATAACCTTTTCTTCCAAAAAAAGGCAGATCTCCCTGTTTCCAGCGCTTTTCTGACACTTGGGCTGACATGTGATGAAAAAGTCAGAAATCTTAATCAATGCTTCCAAAAAAGGCTTATCTCCCCGTTTCCAGCTGTTTAGTGACATTTGGGATGATGTGTGATGAAAAATTCAAGAATTTAACCATTTCTTCCAAAAAAGGCTTATCTCCCTGTTTCCAGCACTTTTCTGACACTTGGGCTGACATGTGATGAAAAAGTCAAAATGTTAACCATTGCTTCCAAAAAAGGCTTATCTCCCCGTTTCCAGCTGTTTAGTGACATTTGGGATGATGTGTGATGAAAAATTCAAGAATTTAACCTTTTCTTCCAAAAAAAGGCAGATCTCCCTGTTTCCAGCGCTTTTCTGACACTGCAGCTGATATGTGATGAAAAAGTCAAAATGTTAACCATTGCTTCCAAAAAAGGCTTATCTCCCCGTTTCCAGCTGTTTAGTGACATTTGGGATGATGTGTGATGAAAAATTCAAGAATATAACCTTTTCTTCCAAAAAAAGGCAGATCTCCCTGTTTCCAGCGCTTTTCTGACACTTAGGCTGACATGTGATGAAAAAGTCAGAAATCTTAATCAATGCTTCCAAAAAAGGCTTATCTCCCCGTTTCCAGCTGTTTAGTGACATTTGGGATGATGTGTGATGAAAAATTCAAGAATTTAACCATTTCTTCCAAAAAAGGCTTATCTCCCTGTTTCCAGCGCTTTTCTGACACTTGGGCTGACATGTGATGAAAAAGTCAGAAATCTTACTCAATGCTTCCAAAAAAGGCTTATCTCCCCGTTTCCAGCTGTTTAGTGACATTTGGGATGATGTGAGATGAAAAATTCAAGAATTTAACCTTTTCTTCCAAAAAAAGGCAGATCTCCCTGTTTCCAGCGCTTTTCTGACACTGGAGCTGATATGTGATGAAAAAGTCAAAATGTTAACCATTGCTTCCAAAAAAGGCTTATCTCCCCGTTTCCAGCTGTTTATTGACATTTTGGATGATGTGTGATGAAAAATTCAAGAATTTAACCATTTCTTCCAAAAAAGGCTTATCTCCCTGTTTCCAGCGCTTTTCTGACACTTGGGCTGACATGTGATGAAAAAGTCAGAAATCTTAATCAATGCTTCCAAAAAAGGCTTATCTCCCCGTTTCCAGCTGTTTAGTGACATCTGGGATGATGTGTGATAAAAAATTCAAGAATTTAACCATTTCTTCCAAAAAAAGGCAGATCTCCCTGTTTCCAGCGCTTTTCTGACACTGGAGCTGATATGTGATGAAAAAGTCAAAATGTTTACCATTGCTTCCAAAAAAGGCATATCTCCCCGTTTCCAGCTGTTTAGTGACATTTGGGATGATGTCTGATGAAAAATTCAAGAATTTAACCATTTCTTCCAAAAAAGGCTTATCTCCCTGTTTCCAGCGCTTTTCTGACACTTGGGCTGACATGTGATGAAAAAGTCAGAAATCTAAATCAATGCTTCCAAAAAAGGCTTATCTCCCCGTTTCCAGCTGTTTAGTGACATTTGGGATGATGTGTGATGAAAAATTCAAGAATTTAACCTTTTCTTCCAAAAAAAGGCAGATCTCCCTGTTTCCAGCGCTTTTCTGACACTGGAGCTGATATGTGATGAAAAAGTCAAAATGTTAACCATTGCTTCCAAAAAAGGCTTATCTCCCCGTTTCCAGCTGTTTAGTGACATTTGGGATGATGTGTGATGAAAAATTCAAGAATTTAACCATTTCTTCCAAAAAAAGGCAGATCTCCCTGTTTCCAGCGCTTTTCTGACACTGGAGCTGATATGTGATGAAAAAGTCAAAATGTTAACGATTGCTTCCAAAAAAGGCTTATCTCCCCGTTTCCAGCTGTTTAGTGACATTTGGGATGATGTGTGATGAAAAATTCAAGAATTTAACCATTTCTTCCAAAAAAGGCTTATCTCCCTGTTTCCAGCGCTTTTCTGACACTTGGGCTGACAAGTGATGAAAAAGTCAGAAATCTTACTCAATGCTTCCAAAAAAGGCTTATCTCCCCGTTTCCAGCTGTTTAGTGACATTTGGGATGATGTGAGATGAAAAATTCAAGAATTTAACCTTTTCTTCCAAAAAAAGGCAGATCTCCCTGTTTCCAGCGCTTTTCTGACACTGGAGCTGATATGTGATGAAAAAGTCAAAATGTTAACGATTGCTTCCTTAAAAGGCTTATCTCCCCGTTTCCAGCTGTTTAGTGACATTTGGGATGATGTGTGATGAAAAATTCAAGAATATAACCTTTTCTTCCAAAAAAAGGCAGATCTCCCTTTTTCCAGCGCTTTTCTGACACTTGGGCTGACATTTGATGAAAAAGTCAGAAATCTTAATCAATGCTTCCAAAAAAGGCTTATCTCCCCGTTTCCAGCTGTTTAGTGACATTTGGGATGATGTGAGATGAAAAATTCAAGAATTTAACCTTTTCTTCCAAAAAAAGGCAGATCTCCCTGTTTCCAGCGCTTTTCTGACACTGGAGCTGATATGTGATGAAAAAGTCAAAATGTTAACCATTGCTTCCAAAAAAGGCTTATCTCACCGTTTCCAGCTGTTTAGTGACATTTGGGATGATGTGTGATGAAAAATTCAAGAATATAACCTTTTCTTCCAAAAAAAGGCAGATCTCCCTGTTTCCAGCGCTTTTCTGACACTTGGGCTGACATGTGATGAAAAAGTCAGAAATCTTAATCAATGCTTCCAAAAAAGGCTTATCTCCCCGTTTCCAGCTGTTTAGTGACATTTGGGATGATGTGTGATGAAAAATTCAAGAATTTAACCATTTCTTCCAAAAAAGGCTTATCTCCCTGTTTCCAGCGATTTTCTGACACTTGGGCTGACATGTGATGAAAAAGTCAGAAATCTTAATCAATGCTTCCAAAAAAGGCTTATCTCCCCGTTTCCAGCTGTTTAGTGACATTTGGGATGATGTGTGATGAAAAATTCAAGAATTTAACCATTTCTTCCAAAAAAGGCTTATCTCCCTGTTTCCAGCGCTTTTCTGACACTTGGGCTGACATGTGATGAAAAAGTCAGAAATCTTACTCAATGCTTCCAAAAAAGGCTTATCTCCCCGTTTCCAGCTGTTTAGTGACATTTGGGATGATGTGAGATGAAAAATTCAAGAATTTAACCTTTTCTTCCAAAAAAAGGCAGATCTCCCTGTTTCCAGCGCTTTTCTGACACTGGAGCTGATATGTGATGAAAAAGTCAAAATGTTAACCATTGCTTCCAAAAAAGGCTGATCTCCCCGTTTCCAGCTGTTTAGTGACATTTGGGATGATGTGTGATGAAAAATTCAAGAATTTAACCATTTCTTCAAAAAAAAAGGCTTATCTCCCTGTTTCCAGCGCTTTTCTGACACTTGGGCTGATATGTGATGAAAAAGTCAAAATGTTAACCATTGCTTCCAAAAAAGGCTTATCTCCCCGTTTCCAGCTGTTTATTGACATTTGGGATGATGTGTGATGAAAAATTCAAGAATTTAACCATTTCTTCCAAAAAAGGCTTATCTCCCTGTTTCCAGCGCTTTTCTGACACTGGAGCTGATATGTGATGAAAAAGTCAAAATGTTAACCATTGCTTCCAAAAAAGGCTTATCTCACCGTTTCCAGCTGTTTAGTGACATTTGGGATGATGTGTGATGAAAAATTCAAGAATATAACCTTTTCTTCCAAAAAAAGGCAGATCTCCCTGTTTCCAGCGCTTTTCTGACACTTGGGCTGACATGTGATGAAAAAGTCAGAAATCTTAATCAATGCTTCCAAAAAAGGCTTATCTCCCCGTTTCCAGCTGTTTAGTGACATTTGGGATGATGTGTGATGAAAAATTCAAGAATTTAACCATTTCTTCCAAAAAAGGCTTATCTCCCTGTTTCCAGCGATTTTCTGACACTTGGGCTGACATGTGATGAAAAAGTCAGAAATCTTAATCAATGCTTCCAAAAAAGGCTTATCTCCCCGTTTCCAGCTGTTTAGTGACATTTGGGATGATGTGTGATGAAAAATTCAAGAATTTAACCATTTCTTCCAAAAAAGGCTTATCTCCCTGTTTCCAGCGCTTTTCTGACACTTGGGCTGACATGTGATGAAAAAGTCAGAAATCTTACTCAATGCTTCCAAAAAAGGCTTATCTCCCCGTTTCCAGCTGTTTAGTGACATTTGGGATGATGTGAGATGAAAAATTCAAGAATTTAACCTTTTCTTCCAAAAAAAGGCAGATCTCCCTGTTTCCAGCGCTTTTCTGACACTGGAGCTGATATGTGATGAAAAAGTCAAAATGTTAACCATTGCTTCCAAAAAAGGCTGATCTCCCCGTTTCCAGCTGTTTAGTGACATTTGGGATGATGTGTGATGAAAAATTCAAGAATTTAACCATTTCTTCAAAAAAAAAGGCTTATCTCCCTGTTTCCAGCGCTTTTCTGACACTTGGGCTGATATGTGATGAAAAAGTCAAAATGTTAACCATTGCTTCCAAAAAAGGCTTATCTCCCCGTTTCCAGCTGTTTATTGACATTTGGGATGATGTGTGATGAAAAATTCAAGAATTTAACCATTTCTTCCAAAAAAGGCTTATCTCCCTGTTTCCAGCGCTTTTCTGACACTTGGGCTGACATGTGATGAAAAAGTAAGAAATGTTAACCATTGCTTCCAAAAAAGGCGTATCTCCCCGTTTCCAGCTGTTTAGTGAAATTTGGGATGATGTGTGATGAAAAATTCAAGAATTTAACCATTTCTTCCAAAAAAGGCTTATCTCCCTGTTTCCAGCGATTTTCTGACACTTGGACTGATATGTGATGAAAAAGTCAAAATGTTAACCATTGCTTAAAAAAAAGGCGTATCTCCCCGTTTCCAGCTGTTTAGTGAAATTTGGGATGATGTGTGATGAAAAATTCAAGAATTTAACCATTTCTTCCAAAAAAGGCTTATCTCCGTTTCCAGCGCTTTTCTGACACTTGGGCTGATATGTGATGAAAAAGTCAGAAATGTTAACCATTGCTTCCAAAAAAGGCTTATCTCCCCGTTTCCAGCTGTTTAGTGACATTTGGGATGATGTGTGATGAAAAATTCAAGAATTTAACCATTTCTTCCAAAAAAGGCTTATCTCCCTGTTTCCAGCGCTTTTCTGACACTTGGACTGATATGTGATGAAAAAGTCAGAAAAGTTAACCATTGCTTCCAAAAAAGGCTTATCTCCCCGTTTCCAGCTGTTTAGTGACATTTGGGATGATGTGTGATGAAAAATTCAAGAATTTAACCATTTATTCCAAAAAAAGGCATGTCTCCCTGTTTCCAGTGCTTTTCTGACACTTGGGCTGATATGTGATGAAAAAGTCAAAATGTTAACCATTGCTTCCAAAAAAGGCTTATCTCCCCGTTTCCAGCTGTTTAGTGAAATTTGGGATGATGTGTGATGAAAAATTCAAGAATTTAACCATTTCTTCCAAAAAAGGCTTATCTCCCCGTTTCCAGCTGTTTAGTGACATTTGGGATGATGTGTAATGAAAAATTCAAGAATTGAACCATTTCTTCCAAAAAAGGCTTATCTCCCTGTTTCCAGCGCTTTTTTGACACTTGGGCTGACATGTGATGAAAAAGTCAAAATGTTAACCATTGCTTCCAAAAAAGGCTTATCTCCCCGTTTCCAGCTGTTTATTGACATTTGGGATGATGTGTGATGAAAAATTCAAGAATTTAACCATTTCTTCCAAAAAAGGCTTATCTCCGTTTCCAGCGCTTTTCTGACACTTGGGCTGATATGTGATGAAAAAGTCAGAAATGTTAACCATTGCTTCCAAAAAAAGCTTATCTCCCCGTTTCCAGCTGTTTAGTGACATTTGGGATGATGTGTGATGAAAAATTCAAGAATTTAACCATTTCTTCCAAAAAAGGCTTATCTCCCTGTTTCCAGCGCTTTTCTGACACTTGGACTGATATGTGATGAAAAAGTCAGAAAAGTTAACCATTGCTTCCAAAAAAGGCTTATCTCCCCGTTTCCAGCTGTTTAGTGACATTTGGGATGATGTGTGATGAAAAATTCAAGAATTTAACCATTTATTCCAAAAAAAGGCATGTCTCCCTGTTTCCAGCGCTTTTCTGACACTTGGGCTGATATGTGATGAAAAAGTCAAAATGTTAACCATTGCTTCCAAAAAAGGCTTATCTCCCCGTTTCCAGCTGTTTAGTGACATTTGGGATGATGTGTGATGAAAAAGTCAAGAATTTAACCATTTCTTCCAAAAAAGGCTTATCTCCCTGTTTCCAGCGCTTTTCTGACACTTGGGCTGATATGTGATGAAAAAGACAAAATATTAACCATTGCTTCCAAAAAAGGCTTATCTCCCCGTTTCCAGCTGTTTAGTGAAATTTGGGATGATGTGTGATGAAAAATTCAAGAATTTAACCATTTCTTCCAAAAAAGGCTTATCTCCCTGTTTTTAGCGCTTTTCTGACAATTGGGCTGATATGTGATGAAAAAGTCAAAATGTTAACCATTGCTTCCAAAAAAGGCTTATCTCCCCGTTTCCAGCTGTTTAGTGACATTTGGGATGATGTGTGATGAAAAATTCGAGAATTTAACCATTTCTTCCAAAAAAAGGCATATCTCCCTGTTTCCAGCGCTTTTCTGACACTGGAGCTGATATGTGATGAAAAAATCAAAATGTTAACCATTGCTTCCAAAAGAGGCTTATCTCCCCGTTCCAGCTGTTTAGTGACATTTGGGATGATGTGTGATGAAAAATTCAAGAATTTAACCATTTCTTCCAAAAAAGGCTTATCTCCCTGTTTCCAGCGCTTTTCTGACACTTGGGCTGACATGTGATGAAAAAGTAAGAAATGTTTACCATTGCTTCCAAAAAAGGCGTATCTCCCCGTTTCCAGCTGTTTAGTGAAATTTGGGATGATGTGTGATGAAAAATTCAAGAATTTAACCATTTCTTCAAAAAAAAAGGCTTATCTCCCTGTTTCCAGCGCTTTTCTGACACTTGGGCTGATATGTGATGAAAAAGTCAAAATGTTAACCATTGCTTCCAAAAAAGGCTTATCTCCCCGTTTCCAGCTGTTTATTGACATTTGGGATGATGTGTGATGAAAAATTCAAGAATTTAACCATTTCTTCCAAAAAAGGCTTATCTCCCTGTTTCCAGCGCTTTTCTGACACTTGGGCTGACATGTGATGAAAAAGTAAGAAATGTTAACCATTGCTTCCAAAAAAGGCGTATCTCCCCGTTTCCAGCTGTTTAGTGAAATTTGGGATGATGTGTGATGAAAAATTCAAGAATTTAACCATTTCTTCCAAAAAAGGCTTATCTCCCTGTTTCCAGCGATTTTCTGACACTTGGACTGATATGTGATGAAAAAGTCAAAATGTTAACCATTGCTTAAAAAAAAGGCGTATCTCCCCGTTTCCAGCTGTTTAGTGAAATTTGGGATGATGTGTGATGAAAAATTCAAGAATTTAACCATTTCTTCCAAAAAAGGCTTATCTCCGTTTCCAGCGCTTTTCTGACACTTGGGCTGATATGTGATGAAAAAGTCAGAAATGTTAACCATTGCTTCCAAAAAAGGCTTATCTCCCCGTTTCCAGCTGTTTAGTGACATTTGGGATGATGTGTGATGAAAAATTCAAGAATTTAACCATTTCTTCCAAAAAAGGCTTATCTCCCTGTTTCCAGCGCTTTTCTGACACTTGGACTGATATGTGATGAAAAAGTCAGAAAAGTTAACCATTGCTTCCAAAAAAGGCTTATCTCCCCGTTTCCAGCTGTTTAGTGACATTTGGGATGATGTGTGATGAAAAATTCAAGAATTTAACCATTTATTCCAAAAAAAGGCATGTCTCCCTGTTTCCAGTGCTTTTCTGACACTTGGGCTGATATGTGATGAAAAAGTCAAAATGTTAACCATTGCTTCCAAAAAAGGCTTATCTCCCCGTTTCCAGCTGTTTAGTGAAATTTGGGATGATGTGTGATGAAAAATTCAAGAATTTAACCATTTCTTCCAAAAAAGGCTTATCTCCCCGTTTCCAGCTGTTTAGTGACATTTGGGATGATGTGTAATGAAAAATTCAAGAATTGAACCATTTCTTCCAAAAAAGGCTTATCTCCCTGTTTCCAGCGCTTTTTTGACACTTGGGCTGACATGTGATGAAAAAGTCAAAATGTTAACCATTGCTTCCAAAAAAGGCTTATCTCCCCGTTTCCAGCTGTTTATTGACATTTGGGATGATGTGTGATGAAAAATTCAAGAATTTAACCATTTCTTCCAAAAAAGGCTTATCTCCGTTTCCAGCGCTTTTCTGACACTTGGGCTGATATGTGATGAAAAAGTCAGAAATGTTAACCATTGCTTCCAAAAAAAGCTTATCTCCCCGTTTCCAGCTGTTTAGTGACATTTGGGATGATGTGTGATGAAAAATTCAAGAATTTAACCATTTCTTCCAAAAAAGGCTTATCTCCCTGTTTCCAGCGCTTTTCTGACACTTGGACTGATATGTGATGAAAAAGTCAGAAAAGTTAACCATTGCTTCCAAAAAAGGCTTATCTCCCCGTTTCCAGCTGTTTAGTGACATTTGGGATGATGTGGGATGAAAAATTCAAGAATTTAACCATTTATTCCAAAAAAAGGCATGTCTCCCTGTTTCCAGCGCTTTTCTGACACTTGGGCTGATATGTGATGAAAAAGTCAAAATGTTAACCATTGCTTCCAAAAAAGGCTTATCTCCCCGTTTCCAGCTGTTTAGTGACATTTGGGATGATGTGTGATGAAAAATTCAAGAATTTAACCATTTCTTCCAAAAAAAAGGCATATCTCCCTGTTTCCAGCGCTTTTCTGACACTGGAGCTGATATGTGATGAAAAAATCAAAATGTTAACCATTGCTTCCAAAAGAGGCTTATCTCCCCATTCCAGCTGTTTAGTGACATTTGGGATGATGTGTGATGAAAAATTCAAGAATTTAACCATTTCTTCCAAAAAAAAGGCATATCTCCCTGTTTCCAGCGCTTTTCTGACACTGGAGCTGATATGTGATGAAAAAGTCAAGAATTTAACCATTTCTTCCAAAAAAGGCTTATCTCCCTGTTTCCAGCGCTTTTCTGACACTTGGGCTGATATGTGATGAAAAAGACAAAATATTAACCATTGCTTCCAAAAAAGGCTTATCTCCCCGTTTCCAGCTGTTTAGTGAAATTTGGGATGATGTGTGATGAAAAATTCAAGAATTTAACCATTTCTTCCAAAAAAGGCTTATCTCCCTGTTTTTAGCGCTTTTCTGACAATTGGGCTGATATGAGATGAAAAAGTCAAAATGTTAACCATTGCTTCCAAAAAAGGCTTATCTCCCCGTGTCCAGCTGTTTATTGACATTTGGGATGATGTGTGATGAAAAATTCAAGAATTTCACCATTTCTTCCAAAAAAGGCTTATCTCCCTGTTTCCAGCGCTTTTCTGACACTTGGACTGATATGTGATGAAAAATTCAGAAATGTTAACCATTGCTTCCAAAAAAGGCTTATCTCCCCGTTTCCAGCTGTTTAGTGACATTTGGGATGATGTGTGATGAAAAATTCAAGAATTTAACCATTTCTTCCAAAAAAAGGCATGTCTCCCTGTTTCCAGCGCTTTTCTGACACTTGGGCTGATATGTGATGAAAAAGTCAAAATGTTAACCATTGCTTCCAAAAAAGGCTTATCTCCCCGTTTCCAGCTGTTTAGTGACATTTGGGATGATGTGTGATGAAAAATTCAAGAATTTAACCATTTCTTCCAAAAAAAAGGCATATCTCCCTGTTTCCAGCGCTTTTCTGACACTGGAGCTGATATGTGATGAAAAAATCAAAATGTTAACCATTGCTTCCAAAAGAGGCTTATCTCCCCGTTCCAGCTGTTTAGTGACATTTGGGATGATGTGTGATGAAAAATTCAAGAATTTAACCATTTCTTCCAAAAAAAAGGCATATCTCCCTGTTTCCAGCGCTTTTCTGACACTGGAGCTGATATGTGATAAAAAAGTCAAGAATTTAACCATTTCTTCCAAAAAAGGCTTATCTCCCTGTTTCCAGCGCTTTTCTTACACTTGGGCTGATATGTGATGAAAAAGTCAAAATGTTAACCATTGCTTCCAAAAAAGGCTTATCTCCCCGTTTCCAGCTGTTTAGTGACATTTGGGATGATGTGTGATGAAAAATTCGAGAATTTAACCATTTCTTCCAAAAAAAGGCATATCTCCCTGTTTCCAGCGCTTTTCTGACACTGGAGCTGATATGTGATGAAAAAGTCAAAATGTTAACCATTGCTTCCAAAAAAGGCTTATCTCCCCGTTTCCAGCTGTTTATTGACATTTGGGATGATGTGTGATGAAAAATTCAAGAATTTAACCATTTCTTCCAAAAAAGGCTTATCTCCCTGTTTTTAGCGCTTTTCTGACACTTGGGCTGATATGTGATGAAAAAGTCAAAATGTTAACCATTGCTTCCAAAAAAGGCTTATCTCCCCGTTTCCAGCTGTTTAGTGACATTTGGGATGATGTGTGATGAAAAATTCGAGAATTTAACCATTTCTTCCAAAAAAAGGCATATCTCCCTGTTTCCAGCGCTTTTCTGACACTGGAGCTGATATGTGATGAAAAAGTCAAAATGTTAACCATTGCTTCCAAAAAAGGCTTATCTCCCTGTTTCCAGCTGTTTATTGACATTTGGGATGATGTGTGATGAAAAATTCAAGAATTTAACCATTTCTTCCAAAAAAGGCTTATCTCCCTGTTTAGAGCGCTTTTCTGACACTTGGGCTGACATGTGATGAAAAAGTCAGAAATCTTAATCAATGCTTCCAAAAAAGGCTTATCTCCCCGTTTCCAGCTGTTTAGTGACATTTGGGATGATGTGTGATGACAAATTCAAGAATTTAACCATTTCTTCCAAAAAAGGCTTATCTCCCTGTTTAGAGCGCTTTTCTGACACTTGGGCTGACATGTGATGAAAAAGTCAGAAATCTTAATCAATGCTTCCAAAAAAGGCTTATCTCCCCGTTTCCAGCTGTTTAGTGACATTTGGGATGATGTGTGATAAAAAATTCAAGAATTTAAACATTTCTTCCAAAAAAAGGCAGATCTCCCTGTTTCCAGCGCTTTTCTGACACTGGAGCTGATATGTGATGAAAAAGTCAAAATGTTAACCATTGCTTCCAAAAAAGGCTTATCTCCCCGTTTCCAGCTGTTTAGTGACATTTGGGATGATGTGTGATGAAAAATTCAAGAATTTAACCATTTCTTCCAAAAAAGGCTTATCTCCCTGTTTCCAGCGCTTTTCTGACACTTGGGCTGACATGTGATGAAAAAGTCAGAAATCTTAATCAATGCTTCCAAAAAAGGCTTATCTTCCCGTTTCCCCCTGTTTAGTGACATTTGGGATGATGTGTGATGAAAAATTCAAGAATTTAACCTTTTCTTCAAAAAAAAGGCAGATCTCCCTGTTTCCAGCGCTTTTCTGACACTTGGGCTGACATGTGATGAAAAAGTCAGAAATCTTAATCAATGCTTCCAAAAAAGGCTTATCTCCCCGCTTCCAGCTGTTTAGTGACATTTGGGATGATGTGTGATGAAAAATTCAAGAATTTAACCATTTCTTCCAAAAAAGGCTTATCTCCCTGTTTCCAGCGCTTTTCTGACACTTGGGCTGACATGTGATGAAAAAGTCAGAAATCTTAATCAATGCTTCCAAAAAAGGCTTATCTCCCCGTTTCCAGCTGTTTAGTGACATTTGGGATGATGTGTGATGAAAAATTCAAGAATTTAACCATTTCTTCCAAAAAAGGCTTATCTCCCTGTTTCCAGCGCTTTTCTGACACTTGAGCTGACATGTGATGAAAAAGTCAGAAATCTTAATCAATGCTTCCAAAAAAGGCTTATCTCCACGTTTCCAGCTGTTTAGTGACATTTGGGATGATGTGTGATGAAAAATTCAAGAATTTAACCATTTCTTCCAAAAAAGGCTTATCTCCCTGTTTCCAGCGCTTTTCTGACACTTGAGCTGACATGTGATGAAAAAGTCAGAAATCTTAATCAATGCTTCCAAAAAAGGCTTATATCCCCGTTTCCAGCTGTTTAGTGACATTTGGGATGATGTGTGATGAAAAATTCAAGAATTTAACCATTTCTTCCAAAAAAGGCGTATCTCCCTGTTTCCAGCGCTTTTCTGACACTTGGGCTGACATGTGGTGAAAAAGTCAGAAATCTTAATCAATGCTTCCAAAAAAGGCTTATCTCCCCGTTTCCAGCTGTTTAGTGACATTTGGGATGATGTGTGATGACAAATTCAAGAATTTACCCATTTCTTCCAAAAAAGGCTTATCTCCCTGTTTAGAGCGCTTTTCTGACACTTGGGCTGACATGTGATGAAAAAGTCAGAAATCTTAATCAATGCTTCCAAAAAAGGCTTATCTCCCCGTTTCCAGCTGTTTAGTGACATTTGGGATGATGTGTGATAAAAAATTCAAGAATTTAACCATTTCTTCCAAAAAAAGGCAGATCTCCCTGTTTCCAGCGCTTTTCTGACACTGGAGCTGATATGTGATGAAAAAGTCAAAATGTTAACCATTGCTTCCAAAAAAGGCTTATCTCCCCTTTTCCAGCTGTTTAGTGACATTTGGGATGATGTGTGATGAAAAATTCAAGAATTTAACCTTTTCTTCCAAAAAAGGCAGATCTCCCTGTTTCCAGCGCTTTTCTGACACTGGAGCTGATATGTGATGAAAAAGTCAAAATGTTAACCATTGCTTCCAAAAAAGGCTTTTCTCCCCGTTTCCAGCTGTTTAGTGACATTTGGGATGATGTGTGATGAAAAATTCAAGAATTTAACCATTTCATCCAAAAAAGGCTTATCTCCCTGTTTCCAGCGCTTTTCTGACACTGGAGCTGATATGTGATGAAAAAGTCAAAATGTTAACCATTGCTTCCAAAAAAGGCTTATCTCCCCGTTTCCAGCTGTTTAGTGAAATTTGGGATGATGTGTGATGAAAAATTCAAGAATTTAACCATTTCTTCCAAAAAAGGCTTATCTCCCTGTTTCCAGCGCTTTTCTGACACTTGGGCTGACATGTGATGAAAAAGTCAGAAATCTTAATCAATGCTTCCAAAAAAGGCTTATCTTCCCGTTTCCCGCTGTTTAGTGACATTTGGGATGATGTGTGATGAAAAATTCAAGAATTTAACCTTTTCTTCAAAAAAAAGGCAGATCTCCCTGTTTCCAGCGCTTTTCTGACACTGGAGTTGATATGTGATGAAAAAGTCAAAATGTTAACCATTGCTTCCAAAAAAGGCTTATCTCCCCGTTTCCAGCTGTTTAGTGACATTTGAGATGATGTGTGATAAAAATTCAAGAATTTAACCATTTCTTCCAAAAAAGGCTTATCTCCCTGTTTCCAGCGCTTTTCTGAAACTTGGGCTGACATGTGATGAAAAAGTCAGAAATCTTAATCAATGCTTCCAAAAAAGGCTTATCTCCCCGTTTCCAGCTGTTTAGTGACATTTGGGATGATGTGTGATGAAAAATTCAAGAATTTAACCTTTTCTTCCAAAAAAAGGCAGATCTCCCTGTTTCCAGCGCTTTTCTGACACTTGGGCTGACATGTGATGAAAAAGTCAGAAATCTTAATCAATGCTTCCAAAAAAGGCTTATCTCCCCGTTTCCAGCTGTTTAGTGACATTTGGGATGATGTGAGATGAAAAATTCAAGAATTTAACCTTTTCTTCCAAAAAAAGGCAGATCTCCCTGTTTCCAGCGCTTTTCTGACACTGGAGCTGATATGTGATGAAAAAGTCAAAATGTTAACCATTGCTTCCAAAAAAGGCTTATCTCCCCGTTTCCAGCTGTTTAGTGACATTTGGAATGATGTGTGATGAAAAATTCAAGAATATAACCTTTTCTTCCAAAAAAAGGCAGATCTCCCTGTTTCCAGCGCTTTTCTGACACTTGGGCTGACATGTGATGAAAAAGTCAGAAATCTTAATCAATGCTTCCAAAAAAGGCTTATCTCCCCGTTTCCAGCTGTTTAGTGACATTTGGGATGATGTGTGATGAAAAATTCAAGAATTTAACCATTTCTTCCAAAAAAGGCTTATCTCCCTGTTTCCAGCACTTTTCTGACACTTGGGCTGACATGTGATGAAAAAGTCAAAATGTTAACCATTGCTTCCAAAAAAGGCTTATCTCCCCGTTTCCAGCTGTTTAGTGACATTTGGGATGATGTGTGATGAAAAATTCAAGAATATAACCTTTTCTTCCAAAAAAAGGCAGATCTCCCTGTTTCCAGCGCTTTTCTGACACTGCAGCTGATATGTGATGAAAAAGTCAAAATGTTAACCATTGCTTCCAAAAAAGGCTTATCTCCCCGTTTCCAGCTGTTTAGTGACATTTGGGATGATGTGTGATGAAAAATTCAAGAATTTAACCATTTCTTCCAAAAAGGCTTATCTCCCTGTTTCCAGCGCTTTTCTGACACTTGGGCTGACATGTGATGAAAAAGTCAGAAATCTTAATCAATGCTTCCAAAAAAGGCTTATCTCCCCGTTTCCAGCTGTTTAGTGACATTTGGGATGATGTGTGATAAAAAATTCAAGAATTTAACCATTTCTTCCAAAAAAAGGCAGATCTCCCTGTTTCCAGCGCTTTTCTGACACTGGAGCTGATATGTGATGAAAAAGTCAAAATGTTAACCATTGCTTCCAAAAAAGGCTTATCTCCCCGTTTCCAGCTGTTTAGTGACATTTGGGATGATGTGTGATGAAAAATTCAAGAATTTAACCATTTCTTCCAAAAAAGGCTTATCTCCCTGTTTCCAGCGCTTTTCTGACACTTGGGCTGACATGTGATGAAAAAGTCAGAAATCTTAATCACTGCTTCCAAAAAAGGCTTATCTCCCCGTTTCCAGCTGTTTAGTGACATTTGGGATGATGTGTGATGAAAAATTCAAGAATTTAACCTTTTCTTCCAAAAAAAGGCAGATCTCCCTGTTTCCAGCGCTTTTCTGACACTGGAGCTGATATGTGATGAAAAAGTCAAAATGTTAACGATTGCTTCCAAAAAAGGCTTATCTCCCCGTTTCCAGCTGTTTAGTGACATTTGGGATGATGTGTGATGAAAAATTCAAGAATTTAACCTTTTCTTCCAAAAAAAGGCAGATCTCCCTGTTTCCAGCGCTTTTCTGACACTGGAGCTGATATGTGATGAAAAAGTCAAAATGTTAACGATTGCTTCCAAAAAAGGCTTATCTCCCCGTTTCCAGCTGTTTAGTGACATTTGGGATGATGTGTGATGAAAAATTCAAGAATATAACCTTTTCTTCCAAAAAAAGGCAGATCTACCTGTTTCCAGCGCTTTTCTGACACTTGGGTCTGACATGTGATGAAAACGTCAGAAATCTTAATCAATGCTTCCAAAAAAGGCTTATCTTCCCGTTTCCCGCTGTTTAGTGACATTTGGGATGATGTGTGATGAAAAATTCAAGAATTTAACCTTTTCTTCAAAAAAAAGGCAGATCTCCCTGTTTCCAGCGCTTTTCTGACACTGGAGTTGATATGTGATGAAAAAGTCAAAATGTTAACCATTGCTTCCAAAAAAGGCTTATCTCCCCGTTTCCAGCTGTTTAGTGACATTTGGGATGATGTGTGATGAAAAATTCAAGAATTTAACCATTTCTTCCAAAAAAGGCTTATCTCCCTGTTTCCAGCGCTTTTCTGACACTGGAGCTGATATGTGATGAAAAAGTCAAAATGTTAACCATTGCTTCCAAAAAAGGCTTATCTCCCCGTTTCCAGCTGTTTAGTGAAATTTGGGATGATGTGTGATGAAAAATTCAAGAATTTAACCATTTCTTCCAAAAAAGGCTTATCTCCCTGTTTCCAGCTGTTTAGTGACATTTGGGATGATGTGTGATGAAAAAGTCAAAATGTTAACCATTGCTTCCAAAAAAGGCTTATCTCCCCGTTTCCAGCTGTTTAGTGACATTTGGGATGATGTGTGATGAAAAATTCAAGAATATAACCTTTTCTTCCAAAAAAAGGCAGATCTCCCTGTTTCCAGCGCTTTTCTGACACTGCAGCTGATATGTGATGAAAAAGTCAAAATGTTAACCATTGCTTCCAAAAAAGGCTTATCTCCCCGTTTCCAGCTGTTTAGTGACATTTGGGATGATGTGTGATGAAAAATTCAAGAATTTAACCATTTCTTCCAAAAAAGGCTTATCTCCCTGTTTCCAGCGCTTTTCTGACACTTGGACTGATATGTGATGAAAAAGTCAGAAAAGTTAACCATTGCTTCCAAAAAAGGCTTATCTCCCCGTTTCCAGCTGTTTAGTGACATTTGGGATGATGTGGGATGAAAAATTCAAGAATTTAACCATTTATTCCAAAAAAAGGCATGTCTCCCTGTTTCCAGCGCTTTTCTGACACTTGGGCTGATATGTGATGAAAAAGTCAAAATGTTAACCATTGCTTCCAAAAAAGGCTTATCTCCCCGTTTCCAGCTGTTTAGTGACATTTGGGATGATGTGTGATGAAAAATTCAAGAATTTAACCATTTCTTCCAAAAAAAAGGCATATCTCCCTGTTTCCAGCGCTTTTCTGACACTGGAGCTGATATGTGATGAAAAAATCAAAATGTTAACCATTGCTTCCAAAAGAGGCTTATCTCCCCATTCCAGCTGTTTAGTGACATTTGGGATGATGTGTGATGAAAAATTCAAGAATTTAACCATTTCTTCCAAAAAAAAGGCATATCTCCCTGTTTCCAGCGCTTTTCTGACACTGGAGCTGATATGTGATGAAAAAGTCAAGAATTTAACCATTTCTTCCAAAAAAGGCTTATCTCCCTGTTTCCAGCGCTTTTCTGACACTTGGGCTGATATGTGATGAAAAAGACAAAATATTAACCATTGCTTCCAAAAAAGGCTTATCTCCCCGTTTCCAGCTGTTTAGTGAAATTTGGGATGATGTGTGATGAAAAATTCAAGAATTTAACCATTTCTTCCAAAAAAGGCTTATCTCCCTGTTTTTAGCGCTTTTCTGACAATTGGGCTGATATGAGATGAAAAAGTCAAAATGTTAACCATTGCTTCCAAAAAAGGCTTATCTCCCCGTGTCCAGCTGTTTATTGACATTTGGGATGATGTGTGATGAAAAATTCAAGAATTTCACCATTTCTTCCAAAAAAGGCTTATCTCCCTGTTTCCAGCGCTTTTCTGACACTTGGACTGATATGTGATGAAAAATTCAGAAATGTTAACCATTGCTTCCAAAAAAGGCTTATCTCCCCGTTTCCAGCTGTTTAGTGACATTTGGGATGATGTGTGATGAAAAATTCAAGAATTTAACCATTTCTTCCAAAAAAAGGCATGTCTCCCTGTTTCCAGCGCTTTTCTGACACTTGGGCTGATATGTGATGAAAAAGTCAAAATGTTAACCATTGCTTCCAAAAAAGGCTTATCTCCCCGTTTCCAGCTGTTTAGTGACATTTGGGATGATGTGTGATGAAAAATTCAAGAATTTAACCATTTCTTCCAAAAAAAAGGCATATCTCCCTGTTTCCAGCGCTTTTCTGACACTGGAGCTGATATGTGATGAAAAAATCAAAATGTTAACCATTGCTTCCAAAAGAGGCTTATCTCCCCGTTCCAGCTGTTTAGTGACATTTGGGATGATGTGTGATGAAAAATTCAAGAATTTAACCATTTCTTCCAAAAAAAAGGCATATCTCCCTGTTTCCAGCGCTTTTCTGACACTGGAGCTGATATGTGATAAAAAAGTCAAGAATTTAACCATTTCTTCCAAAAAAGGCTTATCTCCCTGTTTCCAGCGCTTTTCTTACACTTGGGCTGATATGTGATGAAAAAGTCAAAATGTTAACCATTGCTTCCAAAAAAGGCTTATCTCCCCGTTTCCAGCTGTTTAGTGACATTTGGGATGATGTGTGATGAAAAATTCGAGAATTTAACCATTTCTTCCAAAAAAAGGCATATCTCCCTGTTTCCAGCGCTTTTCTGACACTGGAGCTGATATGTGATGAAAAAGTCAAAATGTTAACCATTGCTTCCAAAAAAGGCTTATCTCCCTGTTTCCAGCTGTTTATTGACATTTGGGATGATGTGTGATGAAAAATTCAAGAATTTAACCATTTCTTCCAAAAAAGGCTTATCTCCCTGTTTAGAGCGCTTTTCTGACACTTGGGCTGACATGTGATGAAAAAGTCAGAAATCTTAATCAATGCTTCCAAAAAAGGCTTATCTCCCCGTTTCCAGCTGTTTAGTGACATTTGGGATGATGTGTGATGACAAATTCAAGAATTTAACCATTTCTTCCAAAAAAGGCTTATCTCCCTGTTTAGAGCGCTTTTCTGACACTTGGGCTGACATGTGATGAAAAAGTCAGAAATCTTAATCAATGCTTCCAAAAAAGGCTTATCTCCCCGTTTCCAGCTGTTTAGTGACATTTGGGATGATGTGTGATAAAAAATTCAAGAATTTAAACATTTCTTCCAAAAAAAGGCAGATCTCCCTGTTTCCAGCGCTTTTCTGACACTGGAGCTGATATGTGATGAAAAAGTCAAAATGTTAACCATTGCTTCCAAAAAAGGCTTATCTCCCCGTTTCCAGCTGTTTAGTGACATTTGGGATGATGTGTGATGAAAAATTCAAGAATTTAACCATTTCTTCCAAAAAAGGCTTATCTCCCTGTTTCCAGCGCTTTTCTGACACTTGGGCTGACATGTGATGAAAAAGTCAGAAATCTTAATCAATGCTTCCAAAAAAGGCTTATCTTCCCGTTTCCCCCTGTTTAGTGACATTTGGGATGATGTGTGATGAAAAATTCAAGAATTTAACCTTTTCTTCAAAAAAAAGGCAGATCTCCCTGTTTCCAGCGCTTTTCTGACACTTGGGCTGACATGTGATGAAAAAGTCAGAAATCTTAATCAATGCTTCCAAAAAAGGCTTATCTCCCCGCTTCCAGCTGTTTAGTGACATTTGGGATGATGTGTGATGAAAAATTCAAGAATTTAACCATTTCTTCCAAAAAAGGCTTATCTCCCTGTTTCCAGCGCTTTTCTGACACTTGGGCTGACATGTGATGAAAAAGTCAGAAATCTTAATCAATGCTTCCAAAAAAGGCTTATCTCCCCGTTTCCAGCTGTTTAGTGACATTTGGGATGATGTGTGATGAAAAATTCAAGAATTTAACCATTTCTTCCAAAAAAGGCTTATCTCCCTGTTTCCAGCGCTTTTCTGACACTTGAGCTGACATGTGATGAAAAAGTCAGAAATCTTAATCAATGCTTCCAAAAAAGGCTTATCTCCACGTTTCCAGCTGTTTAGTGACATTTGGGATGATGTGTGATGAAAAATTCAAGAATTTAACCATTTCTTCCAAAAAAGGCTTATCTCCCTGTTTCCAGCGCTTTTCTGACACTTGAGCTGACATGTGATGAAAAAGTCAGAAATCTTAATCAATGCTTCCAAAAAAGGCTTATATCCCCGTTTCCAGCTGTTTAGTGACATTTGGGATGATGTGTGATGAAAAATTCAAGAATTTAACCATTTCTTCCAAAAAAGGCGTATCTCCCTGTTTCCAGCGCTTTTCTGACACTTGGGCTGACATGTGGTGAAAAAGTCAGAAATCTTAATCAATGCTTCCAAAAAAGGCTTATCTCCCCGTTTCCAGCTGTTTAGTGACATTTGGGATGATGTGTGATGACAAATTCAAGAATTTACCCATTTCTTCCAAAAAAGGCTTATCTCCCTGTTTAGAGCGCTTTTCTGACACTTGGGCTGACATGTGATGAAAAAGTCAGAAATCTTAATCAATGCTTCCAAAAAAGGCTTATCTCCCCGTTTCCAGCTGTTTAGTGACATTTGGGATGATGTGTGATAAAAAATTCAAGAATTTAACCATTTCTTCCAAAAAAAGGCAGATCTCCCTGTTTCCAGCGCTTTTCTGACACTGGAGCTGATATGTGATGAAAAAGTCAAAATGTTAACCATTGCTTCCAAAAAAGGCTTATCTCCCCTTTTCCAGCTGTTTAGTGACATTTGGGATGATGTGTGATGAAAAATTCAAGAATTTAACCTTTTCTTCCAA
Source organism: Limanda limanda (assembly GCF_963576545.1). Classification (NCBI taxonomy): domain Eukaryota; kingdom Metazoa; phylum Chordata; class Actinopteri; order Pleuronectiformes; family Pleuronectidae; genus Limanda; species Limanda limanda. The sequence continues at coordinate 97,851 of NW_026870592.1, read as the reverse complement.
AAAAGGCAGATCTCCCTGTTTCCAGCGCTTTTCTGACACTGGAGCTGATATGTGATGAAAAAGTCAAAATGTTAACCATTGCTTCCAAAAAAGGCTTTTCTCCCCGTTTCCAGCTGTTTAGTGACATTTGGGATGATGTGTGATGAAAAATTCAAGAATTTAACCATTTCTTCCAAAAAAGGCTTATCTCCCTGTTTCCAGCGCTTTTCTGACACTGGAGCTGATATGTGATGAAAAAGTCAAAATGTTAACCATTGCTTCCAAAAAAGGCTTATCTCCCCGTTTCCAGCTGTTTAGTGAAATTTGGGATGATGTGTGATGAAAAATTCAAGAATTTAACCATTTCTTCCAAAAAAGGCTTATCTCCCTGTTTCCAGCGCTTTTCTGACACTTGGGCTGACATGTGATGAAAAAGTCAGAAATCTTAATCAATGCTTCCAAAAAAGGCTTATCTTCCCGTTTCCCGCTGTTTAGTGACATTTGGGATGATGTGTGATGAAAAATTCAAGAATTTAACCTTTTCTTCAAAAAAAAGGCAGATCTCCCTGTTTCCAGCGCTTTTCTGACACTGGAGTTGATATGTGATGAAAAAGTCAAAATGCTAACCATTGCTTCCAAAAAAGGCTTATCTCCCCGTTTCCAGCTGTTTAGTGACATTTGAGATGATGTGTGATAAAAATTCAAGAATTTAACCATTTCTTCCAAAAAAGGCTTATCTCCCTGTTTCCAGCGCTTTTCTGAAACTTGGGCTGACATGTGATGAAAAAGTCAGAAATCTTAATCAATGCTTCCAAAAAAGGCTTATCTCCCCGTTTCCAGCTGTTTAGTGACATTTGGGATGATGTGTGATGAAAAATTCAAGAATTTAACCTTTTCTTCCAAAAAAAGGCAGATCTCCCTGTTTCCAGCGCTTTTCTGACACTTGGGCTGACATGTGATGAAAAAGTCAGAAATCTTAATCAATGCTTCCAAAAAAGGCTTATCTCCCCGTTTCCAGCTGTTTAGTGACATTTGGGATGATGTGAGATGAAAAATTCAAGAATTTAACCTTTTCTTCCAAAAAAAGGCAGATCTCCCTGTTTCCAGCGCTTTTCTGACACTGGAGCTGATATGTGATGAAAAAGTCAAAATGTTAACCATTGCTTCCAAAAAAGGCTTATCTCCCCGTTTCCAGCTGTTTAGTGACATTTGGAATGATGTGTGATGAAAAATTCAAGAATATAACCTTTTCTTCCAAAAAAAGGCAGATCTCCCTGTTTCCAGCGCTTTTCTGACACTTGGGCTGACATGTGATGAAAAAGTCAGAAATCTTAATCAATGCTTCCAAAAAAGGCTTATCTCCCCGTTTCCAGCTGTTTAGTGACATTTGGGATGATGTGTGATGAAAAATTCAAGAATTTAACCATTTCTTCCAAAAAAGGCTTATCTCCCTGTTTCCAGCACTTTTCTGACACTTGGGCTGACATGTGATGAAAAAGTCAAAATGTTAACCATTGCTTCCAAAAAAGGCTTATCTCCCCGTTTCCAGCTGTTTAGTGACATTTGGGATGATGTGTGATGAAAAATTCAAGAATATAACCTTTTCTTCCAAAAAAAGGCAGATCTCCCTGTTTCCAGCGCTTTTCTGACACTGCAGCTGATATGTGATGAAAAAGTCAAAATGTTAACCATTGCTTCCAAAAAAGGCTTATCTCCCCGTTTCCAGCTGTTTAGTGACATTTGGGATGATGTGTGATGAAAAATTCAAGAATTTAACCATTTCTTCCAAAAAGGCTTATCTCCCTGTTTCCAGCGCTTTTCTGACACTTGGGCTGACATGTGATGAAAAAGTCAGAAATCTTAATCAATGCTTCCAAAAAAGGCTTATCTCCCCGTTTCCAGCTGTTTAGTGACATTTGGGATGATGTGTGATAAAAAATTCAAGAATTTAACCATTTCTTCCAAAAAAAGGCAGATCTCCCTGTTTCCAGCGCTTTTCTGACACTGGAGCTGATATGTGATGAAAAAGTCAAAATGTTAACCATTGCTTCCAAAAAAGGCTTATCTCCCCGTTTCCAGCTGTTTAGTGACATTTGGGATGATGTGTGATGAAAAATTCAAGAATTTAACCATTTCTTCCAAAAAAGGCTTATCTCCCTGTTTCCAGCGCTTTTCTGACACTTGGGCTGACATGTGATGAAAAAGTCAGAAATCTTAATCACTGCTTCCAAAAAAGGCTTATCTCCCCGTTTCCAGCTGTTTAGTGACATTTGGGATGATGTGTGATGAAAAATTCAAGAATTTAACCTTTTCTTCCAAAAAAAGGCAGATCTCCCTGTTTCCAGCGCTTTTCTGACACTGGAGCTGATATGTGATGAAAAAGTCAAAATGTTAACGATTGCTTCCAAAAAAGGCTTATCTCCCCGTTTCCAGCTGTTTAGTGACATTTGGGATGATGTGTGATGAAAAATTCAAGAATTTAACCTTTTCTTCCAAAAAAAGGCAGATCTCCCTGTTTCCAGCGCTTTTCTGACACTGGAGCTGATATGTGATGAAAAAGTCAAAATGTTAACGATTGCTTCCAAAAAAGGCTTATCTCCCCGTTTCCAGCTGTTTAGTGACATTTGGGATGATGTGTGATGAAAAATTCAAGAATATAACCTTTTCTTCCAAAAAAAGGCAGATCTCCCTGTTTCCAGCGCTTTTCTGACACTTGGGTCTGACATGTGATGAAAACGTCAGAAATCTTAATCAATGCTTCCAAAAAAGGCTTATCTTCCCGTTTCCCGCTGTTTAGTGACATTTGGGATGATGTGTGATGAAAAATTCAAGAATTTAACCTTTTCTTCAAAAAAAAGGCAGATCTCCCTGTTTCCAGCGCTTTTCTGACACTGGAGTTGATATGTGATGAAAAAGTCAAAATGTTAACCATTGCTTCCAAAAAAGGCTTATCTCCCCGTTTCCAGCTGTTTAGTGACATTTGGGATGATGTGTGATGAAAAATTCAAGAATTTAACCATTTCTTCCAAAAAAGGCTTATCTCCCTGTTTCCAGCGCTTTTCTGACACTGGAGCTGATATGTGATGAAAAAGTCAAAATGTTAACCATTGCTTCCAAAAAAGGCTTATCTCCCCGTTTCCAGCTGTTTAGTGAAATTTGGGATGATGTGTGATGAAAAATTCAAGAATTTAACCATTTCTTCCAAAAAAGGCTTATCTCCCTGTTTCCAGCTGTTTAGTGACATTTGGGATGATGTGTGATGAAAAAGTCAAAATGTTAACCATTGCTTCCAAAAAAGGCTTATCTCCCCGTTTCCAGCTGTTTAGTGACATTTGGGATGATGTGTGATGAAAAATTCAAGAATATAACCTTTTCTTCCAAAAAAAGGCAGATCTCCCTGTTTCCAGCGCTTTTCTGACACTGCAGCTGATATGTGATGAAAAAGTCAAAATGTTAACCATTGCTTCCAAAAAAGGCTTATCTCCCCGTTTCCAGCTGTTTAGTGACATTTGGGATGATGTGTGATGAAAAATTCAAGAATTTAACCATTTCTTCCAAAAAAGGCTTATCTCCCTGTTTCCAGCGCTTTTCTGACACTGGAGCTGATATGTGATGAAAAAGTCAAAATGTTAACCATTGCTTCCAAAAAAGGCTTATCTCCCCGTTTCCAGCTGTTTAGTGAAATTTGGGATGATGTGTGATGAAAAATTCAAGAATTTAACCATTTCTTCCAAAAAAGGCTTATCTCCCTGTTTCCAGCTGTTTAGTGACACTTGGGCTGACATGTGATGAAAAAGTCAAAATGTTAACCATTGCTTCCAAAAAAGGCTTATCTCCCCGTTTCCAGCTGTTTAGTGACATTTGGGATGATGTGTGATGAAAAATTCAAGAATATAACCTTTTCTTCCAAAAAAAGGCAGATCTCCCTGTTTCCAGCGCTTTTCTGACACTGCAGCTGATATGTGATGAAAAAGTCAAAATGTTAACCATTGCTTCCAAAAAAGGCTTATCTCCCCGTTTCCAGCTGTTTAGTGACATTTGGGATGATGTGTGATGAAAAATTCAAGAATTTAACCATTTCTTCCAAAAAGGCTTATCTCCCTGTTTCCAGCGCTTTTCTGATACTTGGGCTGACATGTGATGAAAAAGTCAGAAATCTTAATCAATGCTTCCAAAAAAGGCTTATCTCCCCGTTTCCAGCTGTTTAGTGACATTTGGGATGATGTGTGATAAAAAATTCAAGAATTTAACCATTTCTTCCAAAAAAAGGCAGATCTCCCTGTTTCCAGCGCTTTTCTGACACTGGAGCTGATATGTGATGAAAAAGTCAAAATGTTAACCATTGCTTCCAAAAAAGGCTTATCTCCCCGTTTCCAGCTGTTTAGTGACATTTGGGATGATGTGTGATGAAAAATTCAAGAATTTAACCATTTCTTCCAAAAAAGGCTTATCTCCCTGTTTCCAGCGCTTTTCTGACACTTGGGCTGACATGTGATGAAAAAGTCAGAAATCTTAATCACTGCTTCCAAAAAAGGCTTATCTCCCCGTTTCCATCTGTTTAGTGACATTTGGGATGATGTGTGATGAAAAATTCAAGAATTTAACCTTTTCTTCCAAAAAAAGGCAGATCTCCCTGTTTCCAGCGCTTTTCTGACACTGGAGCTGATATGTGATGAAAAAGTCAAAATGTTAACCATTGCTTCCAAAAAAGGCTTATCTCCCCGTTTCCAGCTGTTTAGTGACATTTGGGATGATGTGTGATTAAAAATTCAAGAATTTAACCTTTTCTTCCAAAAAAAGGCAGATCTCCCTGTTTCCAGCGCTTTTCTGACACTGGAGCTGATATGTGATGAAAAAGTCAAAATGTTAACGATTGCTTCCAAAAAAGGCTTATCTCCCCGTTTCCAGCTGTTTAGTGACATTTGGGATGATGTGTGATGAAAAATTCAAGAATATAACCTTTTCTTCCAAAAAAAGGCAGATCTCCCTGTTTCCAGCGCTTTTCTGACACTTGGGTCTGACATGTGATGAAAACGTCAGAAATCTTAATCAATGCTTCCAAAAAAGGCTTATCTTCCCGTTTCCCGCTGTTTAGTGACATTTGGGATGATGTGTGATGAAAAATTCAAGAATTTAACCTTTTCTTCAAAAAAAAGGCAGATCTCCCTGTTTCCAGCGCTTTTCTGACACTGGAGTTGATATGTGATGAAAAAGTCAAAATGTTAACCATTGCTTCCAAAAAAGGCTTATCTCCCCGTTTCCAGCTGTTTAGTGACATTTGGGATGATGTGTGATGAAAAATTCAAGAATTTAACCATTTCTTCCAAAAAAGGCTTATCTCCCTGTTTCCAGCGCTTTTCTGACACTGGAGCTGATATGTGATGAAAAAGTCAAAATGTTAACCATTGCTTCCAAAAAAGGCTTATCTCCCCGTTTCCAGCTGTTTAGTGAAATTTGGGATGATGTGTGATGAAAAATTCAAGAATTTAACCATTTCTTCCAAAAAAGGCTTATCTCCCTGTTTCCAGCTGTTTAGTGACATTTGGGATGATGTGTGATGAAAAATTCAAGAATTTAACCATTTCTTCCAAAAAAGGCGTATCTCCCTGTTTCCAGCGCTTTTCTGACACTTGGGCTGACATGTGGTGAAAAAGTCAGAAATCTTAATCAATGCTTCCAAAAAAGGCTTATATCCCCGTTTCCAGCTGTTTAGTGACATTTGGGATGATGTGTGATGAAAAATTCAAGAATTTAACCATTTCTTCCAAAAAAGGCGTATCTCCCTGTTTCCAGCGCTTTTCTGACACTTGGGCTGACATGTGGTGAAAAAGTCAGAAATCTTAATCAATGCTTCCAAAAAAGGCTTATCTCCCCGTTTCCAGCTGTTTAGTGACATTTGGGATGATGTGTGATGACAAATTCAAGAATTTACCCATTTCTTCCAAAAAAGGCTTATCTCCCTGTTTAGAGCGCTTTTCTGACACTTGGGCTGACATGTGATGAAAAAGTCAGAAATCTTAATCAATGCTTCCAAAAAAGGCTTATCTCCCCGTTTCCAGCTGTTTAGTGACATTTGGGATGATGTGTGATAAAAAATTCAAGAATTTAACCATTTCTTCCAAAAAAAGGCAGATCTCCCTGTTTCCAGCGCTTTTCTGACACTGGAGCTGATATGTGATGAAAAAGTCAAAATGTTAACCATTGCTTCCAAAAAAGGCTTATCTCCCCTTTTCCAGCTGTTTAGTGACATTTGGGATGATGTGTGATGAAAAATTCAAGAATTTAACCTTTTCTTCCAAAAAAGGCAGATCTCCCTGTTTCCAGCGCTTTTCTGACACTGGAGCTGATATGTGATGAAAAAGTCAAAATGTTAACCATTGCTTCCAAAAAAGGCTTTTCTCCCCGTTTCCAGCTGTTTAGTGACATTTGGGATGATGTGTGATGAAAAATTCAAGAATTTAACCATTTCTTCCAAAAAAGGCTTATCTCCCTGTTTCCAGCGCTTTTCTGACACTGGAGCTGATATGTGATGAAAAAGTCAAAATGTTAACCATTGCTTCCAAAAAAGGCTTATCTCCCCGTTTCCAGCTGTTTAGTGAAATTTGGGATGATGTGTGATGAAAAATTCAAGAATTTAACCATTTCTTCCAAAAAAGGCTTATCTCCCTGTTTCCAGCGCTTTTCTGACACTTGGGCTGACATGTGATGAAAAAGTCAGAAATCTTAATCAATGCTTCCAAAAAAGGCTTATCTTCCCGTTTCCCGCTGTTTAGTGACATTTGGGATGATGTGTGATGAAAAATTCAAGAATTTAACCTTTTCTTCAAAAAAAAGGCAGATCTCCCTGTTTCCAGCGCTTTTCTGACACTGGAGTTGATATGTGATGAAAAAGTCAAAATGTTAACCATTGCTTCCAAAAAAGGCTTATCTCCCCGTTTCCAGCTGTTTAGTGACATTTGGGATGATGTGTGATAAAAATTCAAGAATTTAACCATTTCTTCCAAAAAAGGCTTATCTCCCTGTTTCCAGCGCTTTTCTGACACTTGGGCTGACATGTGATGAAAAAGTCAGAAATCTTAATCAATGCTTCCAAAAAAGGCTTATCTCCCCGTTTCCAGCTGTTTAGTGACATTTGGGATGATGTGTGATGAAAAATTCAAGAATTTAACCTTTTCTTCCAAAAAAAGGCAGATCTCCCTGTTTCCAGCGCTTTTCTGACACTTGGGCTGACATGTGATGAAAAAGTCAGAAATCTTAATCAATGCTTCCAAAAAAGGCTTATCTCCCCGTTTCCAGCTGTTTAGTGACATTTGGGATGATGTGAGATGAAAAATTCAAGAATTTAACCTTTTCTTCCAAAAAAAGGCAGATCTCCCTGTTTCCAGCGCTTTTCTGACACTGGAGCTGATATGTGATGAAAAAGTCAAAATGTTAACCATTGCTTCCAAAAAAGGCTTATCTCCCCGTTTCCAGCTGTTTAGTGACATTTGGAATGATGTGTGATGAAAAATTCAAGAATATAACCTTTTCTTCCAAAAAAAGGCAGATCTCCCTGTTTCCAGCGCTTTTCTGACACTTGGGCTGACATGTGATGAAAAAGTCAGAAATCTTAATCAATGCTTCCAAAAAAGGCTTATCTCCCCGTTTCCAGCTGTTTAGTGACATTTGGGATGATGTGTGATGAAAAATTCAAGAATTTAACCATTTCTTCCAAAAAAGGCTTATCTCCCTGTTTCCAGCGCTTTTCTGACACTTCGGCTGACATGTGATGAAAAAGTCAGAAATCTTAATCAATGCTTCCAAAAAAGGCTTATCTCCCCGTTTCCAGCTGTTTAGTGACATTTGGGATGATGTGTGATGAAAAATTCAAGAATTTAACCATTTCTTCCAAAAAAGGCTTATCTCCCTGTTTCCAGCACTTTTCTGACACTTGGGCTGACATGTGATGAAAAAGTTAAAATGTTAACCATTGCTTCCAAAAAAGGCTTATCTCCCCGTTTCCAGCTGTTTAGTGACATTTGGGATGATGTGTGATGAAAAATTCAAGAATATAACCTTTTCTTCCAAAAAAAGGCAGATCTCCCTGTTTCCAGCGCTTTTCTGACACTGCAGCTGATATGTGATGAAAAAGTCAAAATGTTAACCATTGCTTCCAAAAAAGGCTTATCTCCCCGTTTCCAGCTGTTTAGTGACATTTGGGATGATGTGTGATGAAAAATTCAAGAATTTAACCATTTCTTCCAAAAAGGCTTATCTCCCTGTTTCCAGCGCTTTTCTGACACTTGGGCTGACATGTGATGAAAAAGTCAGAAATCTTAATCAATGCTTCCAAAAAAGGCTTATCTCCCCGTTTCCAGCTGTTTAGTGACATTTGGGATGATGTGTGATAAAAAATTCAAGAATTTAACCATTTCTTCCAAAAAAAGGCAGATCTCCCTGTTTCCAGCGCTTTTCTGACACTGGAGCTGATATGTGATGAAAAAGTCAAAATGTTAACCATTGCTTCCAAAAAAGGCTTATCTCCCCGTTTCCAGCTGTTTAGTGACATTTGGGATGATGTGTGATGAAAAATTCAAGAATTTAACCATTTCTTCCAAAAAAGGCTTATCTCCCTGTTTCCAGCGCTTTTCTGACACTTGGGCTGACATGTGATGAAAAAGTCAGAAATCTTAATCACTGCTTCCAAAAAAGGCTTATCTCCCCGTTTCCAGCTGTTTAGTGACATTTGGGATGATGTGTGATGAAAAATTCAAGAATTTAACCTTTTCTTCCAAAAAAAGGCAGATCTCCCTGTTTCCAGCGCTTTTCTGACACTGGAGCTGATATGTGATGAAAAAGTCAAAATGTTAACCATTGCTTCCAAAAAAGGCTTATCTCCCCGTTTCCAGCTGTTTAGTGACATTTGGGATGATGTGTGATGAAAAATTCAAGAATTTAACCTTTTCTTCCAAAAAAAGGCAGATCTCCCTGTTTCCAGCGCTTTTCTGACACTGGAGCTGATATGTGATGAAAAAGTCAAAATGTTAACGATTGCTTCCAAAAAAGGCTTATCTCCCCGTTTCCAGCTGTTTAGTGACATTTGGGATGATGTGTGATGAAAAATTCAAGAATATAACCTTTTCTTCCAAAAAAAGGCAGATCTCCCTGTTTCCAGCGCTTTTCTGACACTTGGGTCTGACATGTGATGAAAACGTCAGAAATCTTAATCAATGCTTCCAAAAAAGGCTTATCTTCCCGTTTCCCGCTGTTTAGTGACATTTGGGATGATGTGTGATGAAAAATTCAAGAATTTAACCTTTTCTTCAAAAAAAAGGCAGATCTCCCTGTTTCCAGCGCTTTTCTGACACTGGAGTTGATATGTGATGAAAAAGTCAAAATGTTAACCATTGCTTCCAAAAAAGGCTTATCTCCCCGTTTCCAGCTGTTTAGTGACATTTGGGATGATGTGTGATAAAAAATTCAAGAATTTAACCATTTCTTCCAAAAAAGGCTTATCTCCCTGTTTCCAGCGCTTTTCTGACACTTGGGCTGACATGTGATGAAAAAGTCAGAAATCTTAATCAATGCTTCCAAAAAAGGCTTATCTCCCCGTTTCCAGCTGTTTAGTGACATTTGGGATGATGTGTGATGAAAAATTCAAGAATTTAACCTTTCTTCCAAAAAAAGGCAGATCTCCCTGTTTCCAGCGCTTTTCTGACACTTGGGCTGACATGTGATGAAAAGTCAGAAATCTTAATCAATGCTTCCAAAAAAGGCTTATCTCCCCGTTTCCAGCTGTTTAGTGACATTTGGGATGATGTGAGATGAAAAATTCAAGAATTTAACCTTTTCTTCCAAAAAAAGGCAGATCTCCCTGTTTCCAGCGCTTTTCTGACACTGGAGCTGATATGTGATGAAAAAGTCAAAATGTTAACCATTGCTTCCAAAAAAGGCTTATCTCCCCGTTTCCAGCTGTTTAGTGACATTTGGAATGATGTGTGATGAAAAATTCAAGAATATAACCTTTTCTTCCAAAAAAAGGCAGATCTCCCTGTTTCCAGCGCTTTTCTGACACTTGGGCTGACATGTGATGAAAAAGTCAGAAATCTTAATCAATGCTTCCAAAAAAGGCTTATCTCCCCGTTTCCAGCTGTTTAGTGACATTTGGGATGATGTGTGATGAAAAATTCAAGAATTTAACCATTTCTTCCAAAAAAGGCTTATCTCCCTGTTTCCAGCGCTTTTCTGACACTTGGGCTGACATGTGATGAAAAAGTCAGAAATCTTAATCAATGCTTCCAAAAAAGGCTTATCTCCCCGTTTCCAGCTGTTTAGTGACATTTGGGATGATGTGTGATAAAAAATTCAAGAATTTAACCATTTCTTCCAAAAAAAGGCAGATCTCCCTGTTTCCAGCGCTTTTCTGACACTGGAGCTGATATGTGATGAAAAAGTCAAAATGTTAACCATTGCTTCCAAAAAAGGCTTATCTCCCCGTTTCCAGCTGTTTAGTGACATTTGGGATGATGTGTGATGAAAAATTCAAGAATTTAACCATTTCTTCCAAAAAAGGCTTATCTCCCTGTTTCCAGCGCTTTTCTGACACTTGGGCTGACATGTGATGAAAAAGTCAGAAATCTTAATCACTGCTTCCAAAAAAGGCTTATCTCCCCGTTTCCAGCTGTTTAGTGACATTTGGGATGATGTGTGATGAAAAATTCAAGAATTTAACCTTTTCTTCCAAAAAAAGGCAGATCTCCCTGTTTCCAGCGCTTTTCTGACACTGGAGCTGATATGTGATGAAAAAGTCAAAATGTTAACCATTGCTTCCAAAAAAGGCTTATCTCCCCGTTTCCAGCTGTTTAGTGACATTTGGGATGATGTGTGATGAAAAATTCAAGAATTTAACCTTTTCTTCCAAAAAAAGGCAGATCTCCCTGTTTCCAGCGCTTTTCTGACACTGGAGCTGATATGTGATGAAAAAGTCAAAATGTTAACGATTGCTTCCAAAAAAGGCTTATCTCCCCGTTTCCAGCTGTTTAGTGACATTTGGGATGATGTGTGATGAAAAATTCAAGAATATAACCTTTTCTTCCAAAAAAAGGCAGATCTCCCTGTTTCCAGCGCTTTTCTGACACTTGGGTCTGACATGTGATGAAAACGTCAGAAATCTTAATCAATGCTTCCAAAAAAGGCTTATCTTCCCGTTTCCCGCTGTTTAGTGACATTTGGGATGATGTGTGATGAAAAATTCAAGAATTTAACCTTTTCTTCAAAAAAAAGGCAGATCTCCCTGTTTCCAGCGCTTTTCTGACACTGGAGTTGATATGTGATGAAAAAGTCAAAATGTTAACCATTGCTTCCAAAAAAGGCTTATCTCCCCGTTTCCAGCTGTTTAGTGACATTTGGGATGATGTGTGATAAAAAATTCAAGAATTTAACCATTTCTTCCAAAAAAGGCTTATCTCCCTGTTTCCAGCGCTTTTCTGACACTTGGGCTGACATGTGATGAAAAAGTCAGAAATCTTAATCAATGCTTCCAAAAAAGGCTTATCTCCCCGTTTCCAGCTGTTTAGTGACATTTGGGATGATGTGTGATGAAAAATTCAAGAATTTAACCTTTTCTTCCAAAAAAAGGCAGATCTCCCTGTTTCCAGCGCTTTTCTGACACTTGGGCTGACATGTGATGAAAAAGTCAGAAATCTTAATCAATGCTTCCAAAAAAGGCTTATCTCCCCGTTTCCAGCTGTTTAGTGACATTTGGGATGATGTGAGATGAAAAATTCAAGAATTTAACCTTTTCTTCCAAAAAAAGGCAGATCTCCCTGTTTCCAGCGCTTTTCTGACACTGGAGCTGATATGTGATGAAAAAGTCAAAATGTTAACCATTGCTTCCAAAAAAGGCTTATCTCCCCGTTTCCAGCTGTTTAGTGACATTTGGAATGATGTGTGATGAAAAATTCAAGAATATAACCTTTTCTTCCAAAAAAAGGCAGATCTCCCTGTTTCCAGCGCTTTTCTGACACTTGGGCTGACATGTGATGAAAAAGTCAGAAATCTTAATCAATGCTTCCAAAAAAGGCTTATCTCCCCGTTTCCAGCTGTTTAGTGACATTTGGGATGATGTGTGATGAAAAATTCAAGAATTTAACCATTTCTTCCAAAAAAGGCTTATCTCCCTGTTTCCAGCGCTTTTCTGACACTTGGGCTGACATGTGATGAAAAAGTCAGAAATCTTAATCAATGCTTCCAAAAAAGGCTTATCTCCCCGTTTCCAGCTGTTTAGTGACATTTGGGATGATGTGTGATGAAAAATTCAAGAATTTAACCTTTTCTTCCAAAAAAAGGCAGATCTCCCTGTTTCCAGCGCTTTTCTGACACTTGGGCTGACATGTGATGAAAAAGTCAGAAATCTTAATCAATGCTTCCAAAAAAGGCTTATCTCCCCGTTTCCAGCTGTTTAGTGACATTTGGGATGATGTGAGATGAAAAATTCAAGAATTTAACCTTTTCTTCCAAAAAAAGGCAGATCTCCCTGTTTCCAGCGCTTTTCTGACACTGGAGCTGATATGTGATGAAAAAGTCAAAATGTTAACCATTGCTTCCAAAAAAGGCTTATCTCCCCGTTTCCAGCTGTTTAGTGACATTTGGGATGATGTGTGATGAAAAATTCAAGAATTTAACCATTTCTTCCAAAAAAGGCTTATCTCCCTGTTTCCAGCGCTTTTCTGACACTTGGGCTGACATGTGATGAAAAAGTCAGAAATCTTAATCAATGATTCCAAAAAAGGCTTATCTCCCCGTTTCCAGCTGTTTAGTGACATTTGGGATGATGTGTGATGAAAAATTCAAGAATTTAACCATTTCTTCCAAAAAAGGCTTATCTCCCTGTTTCCAGCACTTTTCTGACACTTGGGCTGACATGTGATGAAAAAGTCAAAATGTTAACCATTGCTTCCAAAAAAGGCTTATCTCCCAGTTTCCAGCTGTTTAGTGACATTTGGGATGATGTGTGATGAAAAATTCAAGAATATAACCTTTTCTTCCAAAAAAAGGCAGATCTCCCTGTTTCCAGCGCTTTTCTGACACTGCAGCTGATATGTGATGAAAAAGTCAAAATGTTAACCATTGCTTCCAAAAAAGGCTTATCTCCCCGTTTCCAGCTGTTTAGTGACATTTGGGATGATGTGTGATGAAAAATTCAAGAATTTAACCATTTCTTCCAAAAAGGCTTATCTCCCTGTTTCCAGCGCTTTTCTGACACTTGGGCTGACATGTGATGAAAAAGTCAGAAATCTTAATCAATGCTTCCAAAAAAGGCTTATCTCCCCGTTTCCAGCTGTTTAGTGACATTTGGGATGATGTGTGATGAAAAATTCAAGAATTTAACCTTTTCTTCCAAAAAAAGGCAGATCTCCCTGTTTCCAGCGCTTTTCTGACACTTGGGCTGACATGTGATGAAAAAGTCCGAAATCTTAATCAATGCTTCCAAAAAAGGCTTATCTCCCCGTTTCCAGCTGTTTAGTGACATTTGGGATGATGTGTGATAAAAAATTCAAGAATTTAACCATTTCTTCCAAAAAAAGGCAGATCTCCCTGTTTCCAGCGCTTTTCTGACACTGGAGCTGATATGTGATGAAAAAGTCAAAATGTTAACCATTGCTTCCAAAAAAGGCTTATCTCCCCGTTTCCAGCTGTTTAGTGACATTTGGGATGATGTGTGATGAAAAATTCAAGAATATAACCTTTTCTTCCAAAAAAAGGCAGATCTCCCTGTTTCCAGCGCTTTTCTGACACTTGGGCTGACATGTGATGAAAAAGTCAGAAATCTTAATCAATGCTTCCAAAAAAGGCTTATCTCCCCGTTTCCAGCTGTTTAGTGACACTTGGGATGATGTGTGATGAAAAATTCAAGAATTTAACCATTTCTTCCAAAAAAGGCTTATCTCCCTGTTTCCAGCGCTTTTCTGACACTTGGGCTGACATGTGATGAAAAAGTCAGAAATCTTACTCAATGCTTCCAAAAAAGGCTTATCTCCCCGTTTCCAGCTGTTTAGTGACATTTGGGATGATGTGAGATGAAAAATTCAAGAATTTAACCTTTTCTTCCAAAAAAAGGCAGATCTCCCTGTTTCCAGCGCTTTTCTGACACTGGAGCTGATATGTGATGAAAAAGTTAAAATGTTAACCATTGCTTCCAAAAAAGGCTTATCTCCCCGTTTCCAGCTGTTTAGTGACATTTGGGATGATGTGTGATTAAAAATTCAAGAATTTAACCATTTCTTCCAAAAAAGGCTTATCTCCCTGTTTCCAGCGCTTTTCTGACACTGGAGCTGATATGTGATGAAAAAGTCAAAATGTTAACCATTGCTTCCAAAAAAGGCTTATCTCCCCGTTTCCAGCTGTTTAGTGACATTTGGAATGATGTGTGATGAAAAATTCAAGAATATAACCTTTTCTTCCAAAAAAAGGCAGATCTCCCTGTTTCCAGCGCTTTTCTGACACTTGGGCTGACATGTGATGAAAAATTCAGAAATCTTAATCAATGCTTCCAAAAAAGGCTTATCTCCCCGTTTCCAGCTGTTTAGTGACATTTGGGATGATGTGTGATGAAAAATTTAAGAATTTAACCATTTCTTCCAAAAAAGGCTTATCTCCCTGTTTCCAGCGCTTTTCTGACGCTTGGGCTGACATGTGATGAAAAAGTCAGAAATCTTAATCAATGCTTCCAAAAAAGGCTTATCTCCCCGTTTCCAGCTGTTTAGTGACATTTGGGATGATGTGTGATGAAAAATTCAAGAATTTAACCATTTCTTCCAAAAAAGGCTTATCTCCCTGTTTCCAGCACTTTTCTGACACTTGGGCTGACATGTGATGAAAAAGTCAAAATGTTAACCATTGCTTCCAAAAAAGGCTTATCTCCCCGTTTCCAGCTGTTTAGTGACATTTGGGATGATGTGTGATGAAAAATTCAAGAATATAACCTTTTCTTCCAAAAAAAGGCAGATCTCCCTGTTTCCAGCGCTTTTCTGACACTTGGGCTGACATGTGATGAAAAAGTCAGAAATCTTAATCAATGCTTCCAAAAAAGGCTTATCTCCCCGTTTCCAGCTGTTTAGTGACATTTGGGATGATGTGTGATGAAAAATTCAAGAATTTAACCATTTCTTCCAAAAAAGGCTTATCTCCCTGTTTCCAGCGCTTTTCTGACACTTGGGCTGACATGTGATGAAAAAGTCAGAAATCTTACTCAATGCTTCCAAAAAAGGCTTATCTCCCCGTTTCCAGCTGTTTAGTGACATTTGGGATGATGTGAGATGAAAAATTCAAGAATTTAACCTTTTCTTCCAAAAAAAGGCAGATCTCCCTGTTTCCAGCGCTTTTCTGACACTGGAGCTGATATGTGATGAAAAAGTCAAAATGTTAACCATTGCTTCCAAAAAAGGCTTATCTCCCCGTTTCCAGCTGTTTATTGACATTTTGGATGATGTGTGATGAAAAATTCAAGAATTTAACCATTTCTTCCAAAAAAGGCTTATCTCCCTGTTTCCAGCGCTTTTCTGACACTTGGGCTGACAGGTGATGAAAAAGTCAGAAATCTTAATCAATGCTTCCAAAAAAGGCTTATCTCCCCGTTTCCAGCTGTTTAGTGACATCTGGGATGATGTGTGATAAAAAATTCAAGAATTTAACCATTTCTTCCAAAAAAAGGCAGATCTCCCTGTTTCCAGCGCTTTTCTGACACTGGAGCTGATATGTGATGAAAAAGTCAAAATGTTTACCATTGCTTCCAAAAAAGGCATATCTCCCCGTTTCCAGCTGTTTAGTGACATTTGGGATGATGTCTGATGAAAAATTCAAGAATTTAACCATTTCTTCCAAAAAAGGCTTATCTCCCTGTTTCCAGCGCTTTTCTGACACTTGGGCTGACATGTGATGAAAAAGTCAGAAATCTAAATCAATGCTTCCAAAAAAGGCTTATCTCCCCGTTTCCAGCTGTTTAGTGACATTTGGGATGATGTGTGATGAAAAATTCAAGAATTTAACCTTTTCTTCCAAAAAAAGGCAGATCTCCCTGTTTCCAGCGCTTTTCTGACACTGGAGCTGATATGTGATGAAAAAGTCAAAATGTTAACCATTGCTTCCAAAAAAGGCTTATCTCCCCGTTTCCAGCTGTTTAGTGACATTTGGGATGATGTGTGATGAAAAATTCAAGAATTTAACCTTTTCTTCCAAAAAAAGGCAGATCTCTTTGTTTCCAGCGCTTTTCTGACACTTGGGCTGACATTTGATGAAAAAGTCAGAAATCTTAATCAATGCTTCCAAAAAAGGCTTATCTCCCCGTTTCCAGCTGTTTAGTGACATTTGGGATGATGTGTGATGAAAAATTCAAGAATTTAACCATTTCTTCCAAAAAAAGGCAGATCTCCCTGTTTCCAGCGCTTTTCTGACACTGGAGCTGATATGTGATGAAAAAGTCAAAATGTTAACGATTGCTTCCAAAAAAGGCTTATCTCCCCGTTTCCAGCTGTTTAGTGACATTTGGGATGATGTGTGATGAAAAATTCAAGAATTTAACCATTTCTTCCAAAAAAGGCTTATCTCCCTGTTTCCAGCGCTTTTCTGACACTTGGGCTGACATGTGATGAAAAAGTCAGAAATCTTACTCAATGCTTCCAAAAAAGGCTTATCTCCCCGTTTCCAGCTGTTTAGTGACATTTGGGATGATGTGAGATGAAAAATTCAAGAATTTAACCTTTTCTTCCAAAAAAAGGCAGATCTCCCTGTTTCCAGCGCTTTTCTGACACTGGAGCTGATATGTGATGAAAAAGTCAAAATGTTAACGATTGCTTCCAAAAAAGGCTTATCTCCCCGTTTCCAGCTGTTTAGTGACATTTGGGATGATGTGTGATGAAAAATTCAAGAATATAACCTTTTCTTCCAAAAAAAGGCAGATCTCCCTTTTTCCAGCGCTTTTCTGACACTTGGGCTGACATTTGATGAAAAAGTCAGAAATCTTAATCAATGCTTCCAAAAAAGGCTTATCTCCCCGTTTCCAGCTGTTTAGTGACATTTGGGATGATGTGTGATGAAAAATTCAAGAATTTAACCATTTCTTCCAAAAAAGGCTTATCTCCCTGTTTCCAGCGCTTTTCTGACACTTGGGCTGACATGTGATGAAAAAGTCAGAAATCTTACTCAATGCTTCCAAAAAAGGCTTATCTCCCCGTTTCCAGCTGTTTAGTGACATTTGGGATGATGTGAGATGAAAAATTCAAGAATTTAACCTTTTCTTCCAAAAAAAGGCAGATCTCCCTGTTTCCAGCGCTTTTCTGACACTGGAGCTGATATGTGATGAAAAAGTCAAAATGTTAACCATTGCTTCCAAAAAAGGCTTATCTCACCGTTTCCAGCTGTTTAGTGACATTTGGGATGATGTGTGATGAAAAATTCAAGAATATAACCTTTTCTTCCAAAAAAAGGCAGATCTCCCTGTTTCCAGCGCTTTTCTGACACTTGGGCTGACAAGTGATGAAAAAGTCAGAAATCTTAATCAATGCTTCCAAAAAAGGCTTATCTCCCCGTTTCCAGCTGTTTAGTGACATTTGGGATGATGTGTGATGAAAAATTCAAGAATTTAACCATTTCTTCCAAAAAAGGCTTATCTCCCTGTTTCCAGCGATTTTCTGACACTTGGGCTGACATGTGATGAAAAAGTCAGAAATCTTAATCAATGCTTCCAAAAAAGGCTTATCTCCCCGTTTCCAGCTGTTTAGTGACAATTGGGATGATGTGTGATGACAAATTCAAGAATTTAACCATTTCTTCCAAAAAAGGCTTATCTCCCTGTTTCCAGCGCTTTTCTGACACTTGGGCTGACATGTGATGAAAAAGTCAGAAATCTTACTCAATGCTTCCAAAAAAGGCTTATCTCCCCGTTTCCAGCTGTTTAGTGACATTTGGGATGATGTGAGATGAAAAATTCAAGAATTTAACCTTTTCTTCCAAAAAAAGGCAGATCTCCCTGTTTCCAGCGCTTTTCTGACACTGGAGCTGATATGTGATGAAAAAGTTAAAATGTTAACCATTGCTTCCAAAAAAGGCTTATCTCCCCGTTTCCAGCTGTTTAGTGACATTTGGGATGATGTGTGATGAAAAATTCAAGAATTTAACCATTTCTTCCAAAAAAGGCTTATCTCCCTGTTTCCAGCGCTTTTCTGACACTGGAGCTGATATGTGATGAAAAAGTCAAAATGTTAACCATTGCTTCCAAAAAAGGCTTATCTCCCCGTTTCCAGCTGTTTAGTGACATTTGGGATGATGTGAGATGAAAAATTCAAGAATTTAACCTTTTCTTCCAAAAAAAGGCAGATCTCCCTGTTTCCAGCGCTTTTCTGACACTTGGGCTGACATGTGATGAAAAAGTCAGAAATCTTAATCAATGCTTCCAAAAAAGGCTTATCTCCCCGTTTCCAGCTGTTTAGTGACATTTGGGATGATGTGTGATGAAAAATTCAAGAATTTAACCTTTTCTTCCAAAAAAAGGCAGATCTCCCTGTTTCCAGCGCTTTTCTGACACTGCAGCTGATATGTGATGAAAAAGTCAAAATGTTAACCATTGCTTCCAAAAAAGGCTTATCTCCCCGTTTCCAGCTGCTTAGTGACATTTGGGATGATGTGTGATGAAAAATTCAAGAATATAACCTTTTCTTCCAAAAAAAGGCAGATCTCCCTGTTTCCAGCGCTTTTCTGACACTTAGGCTGACATGTGATGAAAAAGTCAGAAATCTTAATCAATGCTTCCAAAAAAGGCTTATCTCCCCGTTTCCAGCTGTTTAGTGACATTTGGGATGATGTGTGATGAAAAATTCAAGAATTTAACCTTTTCTTCAAAAAAAGGCTTATCTCCCTGTTTCCAGCGCTTTTCTGACACTTGGGCTGACATGTGATGAAAAAGTCAGAAATCTTAATCAATGCTTCCAAAAAAGGCTTATCTCCCCGTTTCCAGCTGTTTAGTGACATTTGGGATGATGTGTGATGAAAAATTCAAGAATTTAACCTTTTCTTCCAAAAAAAGGCAGATCTCCCTGTTTCCAGCGCTTTTCTGACACTGGAGCTGATATGTGATGAAAAAGTCAAAATGTTAACGATTGCTTCCAAAAAAGGCTTATCTCCCCGTTTCCAGCTGTTTAGTGACATTTGGGATGATGTGTGATGAAAAATTCAAGAATATAACCTTTTCTTCCAAAAAAAGGCAGATCTCCCTGTTTCCAGCGCTTTTCTGACACTTGGGTCTGACATGTGATGAAAAAGTCAGAAATCTTAATCAATGCTTCCAAAAAAGGCTTATCTCCCCGTTTCCAGCTGTTTAGTGACATTTGGGATGATGTGTGATGAAAAATTCAAGAATTTAACCATTTCTTCCAAAAAAGGCTTATCTCCCTGTTTCCAGCGCTTTTCTGACACTTGGGCTGACATGTGATGAAAAAGTCAGAAATCTTACTCAATGCTTCCAAAAAAGGCTTATCTCCCCGTTTCCAGCTGTTTAGTGACATTTGGGATGATGTGAGATGAAAAATTCAAGAATTTAACCTTTTCTTCCAAAAAAAGGCAGATCTCCCTGTTTCCAGCGCTTTTCTGACACTGGAGCTGATATGTGATGACAAAGTCAAAATGTTAACCATTGCTTCCAAAAAAGGCTTATCTCCCCGTTTCCAGCTGTTTAGTGACATTTGGGATGATGTGTGATGAAAAATTCAAGAATTTAACCTTTTCTTCCAAAAAAAGGCAGATCTCCCTGTTTCCAGCGCAATTCTGACACTGGAGCTGATATGTGATGAAAAAGTCAAAATGTTAACGATTGCTTCCAAAAAAGGCTTATCTCACCGTTTCCAGCTGTTTAGTGACATTTGGGATGATGTGTGATGAAAAATTCAAGAATATAACCTTTTCTTCCAAAAAAAGGCAGATCTCCCTGTTTCCAGCGCTTTTCTGACACTTGGGCTGACATGTGATGAAAAAGTCAGAAATCTTAATCAATGCTTCCAAAAAAGGCTTATCTCCCCGTTTCCAGCTGTTTAGTGACATTTGGGATGATGTGTGATGAAAAATTCAAGAATTTAACCATTTCTTCCAAAAAAGGCTTATCTCCCTGTTTCCAGCGATTTTCTGACACTTGGGCTGACATGTGATGAAAAAGTCAGAAATCTTAATCAATGCTTCCAAAAAAGGCTTATCTCCCCGTTTCCCGCTGATTAGTGACATTTGGGATGATGTGTGATGAAAAATTCAAGAATTTAGCCATTTCTTCCAAAAAAGGCTTATCTCCCTGTTTCCAGCGCTTTTCTGACACTTGGGCTGACATGTGATGAAAAAGTCAGAAATCTTACTCAATGCTTCCAAAAAAGGCTTATCTCCCCGTTTCCAGCTGTTTAGTGACATTTGGGATGATGTGAGATGAAAAATTCAAGAATTTAACCTTTTCTTCCAAAAAAAGGCAGATCTCCCTGTTTCCAGCGCTTTTCTGACACTGGAGCTGATATGTGATGAAAAAGTTAAAATGTTAACCATTGCTTCCAAAAAAGGCTTATCTCCCCGTTTCCAGCTGTTTAGTGACATTTGGGATGATGTGTGATGAAAAATTCAAGAATTTAACCATTTCTTCCAAAAAAGGCTTATCTCCCTGTTTCCAGCGCTTTTCTGACACTTGGGCTGACATGTGATGAAAAAGTCAGAAATCTTAATCAATGCTTCCAAAAAAGGCTTATCTCCCCGTTTCCAGCTGTTTAGTGACATTTGGGATGATGTGTGATGAAAAATTCAAGAATATAACCTTTTCTTCCAAAAAAAGGCAGATCTCCCTGTTTCCAGCGCTTTTCTGACACTTGGGCTGACATGTGATGAAAAAGTCAGAAATCTTAATCAATGCTTCCAAAAAAGGCTTATCTCCCCGTTTCCAGCTGTTTAGTGACATTTGGGATGATGTGAGATGAAAAATTCAAGAATTTAACCTTTTCTTCCAAAAAAAGGCAGATCTCCCTGTTTCCAGCGCTTTTCTGACACTTAGGCTGACATGTGATGAAAAAGTCAAAATGTTAACCATTGCTTCCAAAAAAGGCTTATCTCCCCGTTTCCAGCTGTTTAGTGACATTTGGGATGATGTGTGATGAAAAATTCAAGAATTTAACCTTTTCTTCCAAAAAAAGGCAGATCTCCCTGTTTCCAGCGCTTTTCTGACACTGGAGCTGATATGTGATAAAAAAGTCAAGAATTTAACCATTTCTTCCAAAAAAGGCTTATCTCCCTGTTTCCAGCGCTTTTCTGACACTGGAGATGATATGTGATGAAAAAGTCAAAATGTTAACCATTGCTTCCAAAAAAGGCTTATCTCCCCGTTTCCAGCTGTTTAGTGACATTTGGGATGATGTGTGATGAAAAATTCAAGAATTTAACCTTTTCTTCCAAAAAAAGGCAGATCTCCCTGTTTCCAGCGCTTTTCTGACACTGGAGCTGATATGTGATGAAAAAGTCAAAATGTTAACCATTGCTTCCAAAAAAGGCTTATCTCCCCGTTTCCAGCTGTTTAGTGACATTTGGGATGATGTGTGATGAAAAATTCAAGAATATAACCTTTCCTTCCAAAAAAAGGCAGATCTCCCTGTTTCCAGCGCTTTTCTGACACTTGGGCTGACATGTGATGAAAAAGTCAGAAATCTTAATCAATGCTTCCAAAAAAGGCTTATCTCCCCGTTTCCAGCTGTTTAGTGACATTTTGGATGATGTGTGATGAAAAATTCAAGAATTTAACCTTTTCTTCCAAAAAAGGCTTATCTCCCTGTTTCCAGCGCTTTTCTGACACTGGAGCTGATATGTGATGAAAAAGTCAAAATGTTAACCATTGCTTCCAAAAAAGGCTTGTATCCCCGTTTCCAGCTGTTTAGTGACATTTGGGATGATGTGTGATGAAAAATTCAAGAATTTAACCATTTCTTCCAAAAAAGGCTTATCTCCCTGTTTCCAGCGCTTTTCTGACACTTGGGCTGACATGTGATGAAAAAGTCAGAAATCTTAATCAATGCTTCCAAAAAAGGCTTATCTCCCCGTTTCCAGCTGTTTAGTGACATTTGGGATGATGTGTGATGAAAAATTCAAGAATTTAACCATTTCTTCCAAAAAAGGCTTATCTCCCTGTTTCCAGCGCTTTTCTGACACTTGGGCTGACATGTGATGAAAAAGTCAGAAATCTTAATCAATGCTTCCAAAAAAGGCTTATCTCCCCGTTTCCAGCTGTTTAGTGACATTTGGGATGATGTGTGATGAAAAATTCAAGAATTTAACCTTTTCTTCCAAAAAAAGGCAGATCTCCCTGTTTCCAGCGCTTTTCTGACACTGGAGCTGATATGTGATGAAAAAGTCAAAATGTTAACCATTGCTTCCAAAAATGGCTTATCTCCCCGTTTCCAGCTGTTTAGTGACATTTGGGATGATGTGTGATAAAAAATTCAAGAATTTAACCATTTCTTCCAAAAAAGGCTTATCTCCCTGTTTCCAGCGCTTTTCTGACACTTGGGCTGACATGTGATGAAAAAGTCAGGAATCTTAATCAATGCTTCCAAAAAAGGCTTATCTCCCCGTTTCCAGCTGTTTAGTGACATTTGGGATGATGTGTGATGAAAAATTCAAGAATTTAACCTTTTCTTCCAAAAAAAGGCAGATCTCCCTGTTTCCAGCGCTTTTCTGACACTGGAGCTGATATGTGATGAAAAAGTCAAAATGTTAACCATTGCTTCCAAAAATGGCTTATCTCCCCGTTTCCAGCTGTTTAGTGACATTTGGGATGATGTGTGATAAAAAATTCAAGAATTTAACCATTTCTTCCAAAAAAGGCTTATCTCCCTGTTTCCAGCGCTTTTCTGACACTTGGGCTGACATGTGATGAAAAAGTCAGAAATCTTAATCAATGCTTCCAAAAAAGGCTTATCTCCCCGTTTCCAGCTGTTTAGTGACATTTGGGATGATGTGAGATGAAAAATTCAAGAATTTAACCTTTTCTTCCAAAAAAAGGCAGATCTCCCTGTTTCCAGCGCTTTTCTGACACTTAGGCTGACATGTGATGAAAAAGTCAAAATGTTAACCATTGCTTCCAAAAAAGGCTTATCTCCCCGTTTCCAGCTGTTTAGTGACATTTGGGATGATGTGTGATGAAAAATTCAAGAATTTAACCTTTTCTTCCAAAAAAAGGCAGATCTCCCTGTTTCCAGCGCTTTTCTGACACTGGAGCTGATATGTGATAAAAAAGTCAAGAATTTAACCATTTCTTCCAAAAAAGGCTTATCTCCCTGTTTCCAGCGCTTTTCTGACACTGGAGATGATATGTGATGAAAAAGTCAAAATGTTAACCATTGCTTCCAAAAAAGGCTTATCTCCCCGTTTCCAGCTGTTTAGTGACATTTGGGATGATGTGTGATGAAAAATTCAAGAATTTAACCTTTTCTTCCAAAAAAAGGCAGATCTCCCTGTTTCCAGCGCTTTTCTGACACTGGAGCTGATATGTGATGAAAAAGTCAAAATGTTAACCATTGCTTCCAAAAAAGGCTTATCTCCCCGTTTCCAGCTGTTTAGTGACATTTGGGATGATGTGTGATGAAAAATTCAAGAATATAACCTTTCCTTCCAAAAAAAGGCAGATCTCCCTGTTTCCAGCGCTTTTCTGACACTTGGGCTGACATGTGATGAAAAAGTCAGAAATCTTAATCAATGCTTCCAAAAAAGGCTTATCTCCCCGTTTCCAGCTGTTTAGTGACATTTTGGATGATGTGTGATGAAAAATTCAAGAATTTAACCTTTTCTTCCAAAAAAGGCTTATCTCCCTGTTTCCAGCGCTTTTCTGACACTGGAGCTGATATGTGATGAAAAAGTCAAAATGTTAACCATTGCTTCCAAAAAAGGCTTGTATCCCCGTTTCCAGCTGTTTAGTGACATTTGGGATGATGTGTGATGAAAAATTCAAGAATTTAACCATTTCTTCCAAAAAAGGCTTATCTCCCTGTTTCCAGCGCTTTTCTGACACTTGGGCTGACATGTGATGAAAAAGTCAGAAATCTTAATCAATGCTTCCAAAAAAGGCTTATCTCCCCGTTTCCAGCTGTTTAGTGACATTTGGGATGATGTGTGATGAAAAATTCAAGAATTTAACCATTTCTTCCAAAAAAGGCTTATCTCCCTGTTTCCAGCGCTTTTCTGACACTTGGGCTGACATGTGATGAAAAAGTCAGAAATCTTAATCAATGCTTCCAAAAAAGGCTTATCTCCCCGTTTCCAGCTGTTTAGTGACATTTGGGATGATGTGTGATGAAAAATTCAAGAATTTAACCTTTTCTTCCAAAAAAAGGCAGATCTCCCTGTTTCCAGCGCTTTTCTGACACTGGAGCTGATATGTGATGAAAAAGTCAAAATGTTAACCATTGCTTCCAAAAAAGGCTTATCTCCCCGTTTCCAGCTGTTTAGTGACATTTGGGATGATGTGTGATGAAAAATTCAAGAATATAACCTTTTCTTCCAAAAAAAGGCAGATCTCCCTGTTTCCAGCGCTTTTCTGACACTTGGGCTGACATGTGATGAAAAAGTCAGAAATCTTAATCAATGCTTCCAAAAAAGGCTTATCTCCCCGTTTCCAGCTGTTTAGTGACATTTGGGATGATGTGTGATGAAAAATTCAAGAATTTAACCATTTCTTCCAAAAAAGGCTCATCTCCCTGTTTCCAGCGCTTTTCTGACACTTGGGCTGACATGTGATGAAAAAGTCAGAAATCTTAATCAATGCTTCCAAAAAAGGCTTATCTCCCCGTTTCCCGCTGTTTAGTGACATTTGGGATGATGTGTGATGAAAAATTCAAGAATTTAGCCATTTCTTCCAAAAAAGGCTTATCTCCCTGTTTCCAGCGCTTTTCTGACACTTGGGCTGACATGTGATGAAAAAGTCAGAAATCTTACTCAATGCTTCCAAAAAAGGCTTATCTCCCCGTTTCCAGCTGTTTAGTGACATTTGGGATGATGTGAGATGAAAAATTCAAGAATTTAACCTTTTCTTCCAAAAAAAGGCAGATCTCCCTGTTTCCAGCGCTTTTCTGACACTGGAGCTGATATGTGATGAAAAAGTTAAAATGTTAACCATTGCTTCCAAAAAAGGCTTATCTCCCCGTTTCCAGCTGTTTAGTGACATTTGGGATGATGTGTGATGAAAAATTCAAGAATTTAACCATTTCTTCCAAAAAAGGCTTATCTCCCTGTTTCCAGCGCTTTTCTGACACTTGGGCTGACATGTGATGAAAAAGTCAGAAATCTTAATCAATGCTTCCAAAAAAGGCTTATCTCCCCGTTTCCAGCTGTTTAGTGACATTTGGGATGATGTGTGATGAAAAATTCAAGAATATAACCTTTTCTTCCAAAAAAAGGCAGATCTCCCTGTTTCCAGCGCTTTTCTGACACTTGGGCTGACATGTGATGAAAAAGTCAGAAATCTTAATCAATGCTTCCAAAAAAGGCTTATCTCCCCGTTTCCAGCTGTTTAGTGACATTTGGGATGATGTGAGATGAAAAATTCAAGAATTTAACATTTTCTTCCAAAAAAAGGCAGATCTCCCTGTTTCCAGCGCTTTTCTGACACTTAGGCTGACATGTGATGAAAAAGTCAAAATGTTAACCATTGCTTCCAAAAAAGGCTTATCTCCCCGTTTCCAGCTGTTTAGTGACATTTGGGATGATGTGTGATGAAAAATTCAAGAATTTAACCTTTTCTTCCAAAAAAAGGCAGATCTCCCTGTTTCCAGCGCTTTTCTGACACTGGAGCTGATATGTGATGAAAAAGTTAAAATGTTAACCATTGCTTCCAAAAAAGGCTTATCTCCCCGTTTCCAGCTGTTTAGTGACATTTGGGATGATGTGTGATGAAAAATTCAAGAATTTAACCATTTCTTCCAAAAAAGGCTTATCTCCCTGTTTCCAGCGCTTTTCTGACACTTGGGCTGACATGTGATGAAAAAGTCAGAAATCTTAATCAATGCTTCCAAAAAAGGCTTATCTCCCCGTTTCCAGCTGTTTAGTGACATTTGGGATGATGTGTGATGAAAAATTCAAGAATATAACCTTTTCTTCCAAAAAAAGGCAGATCTCCCTGTTTCCAGCGCTTTTCTGACACTTGGGCTGACATGTGATGAAAAAGTCAGAAATCTTAATCAATGCTTCCAAAAAAGGCTTATCTCCCCGTTTCCA
The DNA here is from genome assembly GCF_963576545.1 of Limanda limanda. Classification (NCBI taxonomy): domain Eukaryota; kingdom Metazoa; phylum Chordata; class Actinopteri; order Pleuronectiformes; family Pleuronectidae; genus Limanda; species Limanda limanda. The sequence goes on along the minus strand of NW_026870592.1, from coordinate 71,622 downwards.
GCTGTTTAGTGACATTTGGGATGATGTGAGATGAAAAATTCAAGAATTTAACCTTTTCTTCCAAAAAAAGGCAGATCTCCCTGTTTCCAGCGCTTTTCTGACACTTAGGCTGACATGTGATGAAAAAGTCAAAATGTTAACCATTGCTTCCAAAAAAGGCTTATCTCCCCGTTTCCAGCTGTTTAGTGACATTTGGGATGATGTGTGATGAAAAATTCAAGAATTTAACCTTTTCATCCAAAAAAAGGCAGATCTCCCTGTTTCCAGCGCTTTTCTGACACTGGAGCTGATATGTGATAAAAAAGTCAAGAATTTAACCATTTCTTCCAAAAAAGGCTTATCTCCCTGTTTCCAGCGCTTTTCTGACACTGGAGATGATATGTGATGAAAAAGTCAAAATGTTAACCATTGCTTCCAAAAAAGGCTTATCTCCCCGTTTCCAGCTGTTTAGTGACATTTGGGATGATGTGTGATGAAAAATTCAAGAATTTAACCTTTTCTTCCAAAAAAAGGCAGATCTCCCTGTTTCCAGCGCTTTTCTGACACTGGAGCTGATATGTGATGAAAAAGTCAAAATGTTAACCATTGCTTCCAAAAAAGGCTTATCTCCCCGTTTCCAGCTGTTTAGTGACATTTGGGATGATGTGTGATGAAAAATTCAAGAATATAACCTTTCCTTCCAAAAAAAGGCAGATCTCCCTGTTTCCAGCGCTTTTCTGACACTTGGGCTGACATGTGATGAAAAAGTCAGAAATCTTAATCAATGCTTCCAAAAAAGGCTTATCTCCCCGTTTCCAGCTGTTTAGTGACATTTTGGATGATGTGTGATGAAAAATTCAAGAATTTAACCTTTTCTTCCAAAAAAGGCTTATCTCCCTGTTTCCAGCGCTTTTCTGACACTGGAGCTGATATGTGATGAAAAAGTCAAAATGTTAACCATTGCTTCCAAAAAAGGCTTGTATCCCCGTTTCCAGCTGTTTAGTGACATTTGGGATGATGTGTGATGAAAAATTCAAGAATTTAACCATTTCTTCCAAAAAAGGCTTATCTCCCTGTTTCCAGCGCTTTTCTGACACTTGGGCTGACTTGTGATGAAAAAGTCAGAAATCTTAATCAATGCTTCCAAAAAAGGCTTATCTCCCCGTTTCCAGCTGTTTAGTGACATTTGGGATGATGTGTGATGAAAAATTCAAGAATTTAACCATTTCTTCCAAAAAAGGCTTATCTCCCTGTTTCCAGCGCTTTTCTGACACTTGGGCTGACATGTGATGAAAAAGTCAGAAATCTTAATCAATGCTTCCAAAAAAGGCTTATCTCCCCGTTTCCAGCTGTTTAGTGACATTTGGGATGATGTGTGATGAAAAATTCAAGAATTTAACCTTTTCTTCCAAAAAAAGGCAGATCTCCCTGTTTCCAGCGCTTTTCTGACACTGGAGCTGATATGTGATGAAAAAGTCAAAATGTTAACCATTGCTTCCAAAAAAGGCTTATCTCCCCGTTTCCAGCTGTTTAGTGACATTTGGGATGATGTGTGATGAAAAATTCAAGAATATAACCTTTTCTTCCAAAAAAAGGCAGATCTCCCTGTTTCCAGCGCTTTTCTGACACTTGGGCTGACATGTGATGAAAAAGTCAGAAATCTTAATCAATGCTTCCAAAAAAGGCTTATCTCCCCGTTTCCAGCTGTTTAGTGACATTTGGGATGATGTGTGATGAAAAATTCAAGAATTTAACCATTTCTTCCAAAAAAGGCTCATCTCCCTGTTTCCAGCGCTTTTCTGACACTTGGGCTGACATGTGATGAAAAAGTCAGAAATCTTAATCAATGCTTCCAAAAAAGGCTTATCTCCCCGTTTCCCGCTGTTTAGTGACATTTGGGATGATGTGTGATGAAAAATTCAAGAATTTAGCCATTTCTTCCAAAAAAGGCTTATCTCCCTGTTTCCAGCGCTTTTCTGACACTTGGGCTGACATGTGATGAAAAAGTCAGAAATCTTACTCAATGCTTCCAAAAAAGGCTTATCTCCCCGTTTCCAGCTGTTTAGTGACATTTGGGATGATGTGAGATGAAAAATTCAAGAATTTAACCTTTTCTTCCAAAAAAAGGCAGATCTCCCTGTTTCCAGCGCTTTTCTGACACTGGAGCTGATATGTGATGAAAAAGTTAAAATGTTAACCATTGCTTCCAAAAAAGGCTTATCTCCCCGTTTCCAGCTGTTTAGTGACATTTGGGATGATGTGTGATGAAAAATTCAAGAATTTAACCATTTCTTCCAAAAAAGGCTTATCTCCCTGTTTCCAGCGCTTTTCTGACACTTGGGCTGACATGTGATGAAAAAGTCAGAAATCTTAATCAATGCTTCCAAAAAAGGCTTATCTCCCCGTTTCCAGCTGTTTAGTGACATTTGGGATGATGTGTGATGAAAAATTCAAGAATATAACCTTTTCTTCCAAAAAAAGGCAGATCTCCCTGTTTCCAGCGCTTTTCTGACACTTGGGCTGACATGTGATGAAAAAGTCAGAAATCTTAATCAATGCTTCCAAAAAAGGCTTATCTCCCCGTTTTCAGCTGTTTAGTGACATTTGGGATGATGTGAGATGAAAAATTCAAGAATTTAACATTTTCTTCCAAAAAAAGGCAGATCTCCCTGTTTCCAGCGCTTTTCTGACACTTAGGCTGACATGTGATGAAAAAGTCAAAATGTTAACCATTGCTTCCAAAAAAGGCTTATCTCCCCGTTTCCAGCTGTTTAGTGACATTTGGGATGATGTGTGATGAAAAATTCAAGAATTTAACCTTTTCTTCCAAAAAAAGGCAGATCTCCCTGTTTCCAGCGCTTTTCTGACACTGGAGCTGATATGTGATAAAAAAGTCAAGAATTTAACCATTTCTTCCAAAAAAGGCTTATCTCCCCGTTTCCAGCTGTTTAGTGACATTTGGGATGATGTGTGATGAAAAATTCAAGAATATAACCTTTTCTTCCAAAAAAAGGCAGATCTCCCTGTTTCCAGCGCTTTTCTGACACTTGGGCTGACATGTGATGAAAAAGTCAGAAATCTTAATCAATGCTTCCAAAAAAGGCTTATCTCCCCGTTTCCAGCTGTTTAGTGACATTTGGGATGATGTGTGATGAAAAATTCAAGAATTTAACCTTTTCTTCCAAAAAAGGCAGATCTCCCTGTTTCCAGCGCTTTTCTGACACTTGGGCTGACATGTGATGAAAAAGTCAGAAATCTTAATCAGTGCTTCCAAAAAAGGCTTATCTCCCAGTTTCCAGCTGTTTAGTGACATTTGGGATGATATGTGATGAAAAATTCAGGAATTTAACCATTTCTTCCAAAAAAGGCTTATCTCCCTGTTTCCAGCGCTTTTCTGACACTTGGGCTGACATGTGATGAAAAAGTCAGAAATCTTAATCAATGCTTCCAAAAAAGGCTTATCTCCCCGTTTCCAGCTGTTTAGTGACATTTGGGATGATGTGTGATGAAAAATTCAAGAATTTAACCATTTCTTCCAAAAAAGGCTTATCTCCCTGTTTCCAGCGCTTTTCTGACACTTGGGCTGACATGTGATGAAAAAGTCAAAATGTTAACAATGGCTTCCAAAAAAGGCTTATCTCCCCGTTTCCAGCTGTTTAGTGACATTTGGGATGATGTGTGATGAAAAATTCAAGAATATAACCATTTCTTCCAAAAAAGGCTTATCTCCCTGTTTCCAGCGCTTTTCTGACACTTGGGCTGACAAGTGATGAAAAAGTCAGAAATCTTAATCAATGCTTCCAAAAAAAGCTTATCTCCCCGTTTCCAGCTGTTTAGTGACATTTGGGATGATGTGTGATGAAAAATTCAAGAATATAACCTTTTCTTCCAAAAAAAGGCAGATCTCCCTGTTTCCAGCGCTTTTCTGACACTTGGGCTGACATGTGATGAAAAAGTCAGAAATCTTAATCAATGCTTCCAAAAAAGGCTTATCTCCCCGTTTCCAGCTGTTTAGTGACATTTGGGATGATGTGTGATGAAAAATTCAAGAATTTAACCATTTCTTCCAAAAAAGGCTTATCTCCCTGTTTCCAGCGCTTTTCTGACACTTGGGCTGACATGTGATGAAAAAGTCAGAAATCTTAATCAATGCTTCCAAAAAAGGCTTATCTCCCCGTTTCCAGCTGTTTAGTGACATTTGGGATGATGTGTGATGAAAAATTCAAGAATTTAACCATTTCTTCCAAAAAAGGCTTATCTCCCTGTTTCCAGCGCTTTTCTGACACTTGGGCTGACATGTGATGAAAAAGTCAGAAATCTTAATCAATGCTTCCAAAAAAGGCTTATCTCCCCGTTTCCAGCTGTTTAGTGACATTTGGGATGATGTGTGATGAAAAATTCAAGAATTTAACCTTTTCTTCCAAAAAAAGGCAGATCTCCCTGTTTCCAGCGCTTTTCTGTCACTGGAGCTGATATGTGATGAAAAAGTCAAAATCTTAATCAATGCTTCCAAAAAAGGCTTATCTCCCCGTTTCCAGCTGTTTAGTGACATTTGGGATGATATGAGATGAAAAATTCAAGAATTTAACCTTTTCTTCCAAAAAAAGGCAGATCTCCCTGTTTCCAGCGCTTTTCTGACACTGGAGCTTATATTTGATGAAAAAGTCAAAATCTTAATCAATGCTTCCAAAAAAGGCTTATCTCCCCGTTTCCAGCTGTTTAGTGACATTTGGGATGATGTGTGATGAAAAATTCAAGAATTTAACCTTTTCTTCCAAAAAAGGCAGATCTCCCTGTTTCCAGCGCTTTTCTGACACTTGGGCTGACAAGTGATGAAAAAGTCAGAAATCTTAATCAATGCTTCCAAAAAAGGCTTATCTCCCCGTTTCCAGCTGTTTAGTGACATTTGGGATGATGTGTGATGAAAAATTCAAGAATTTAGCCATTTCTTCCAAAAAAGGCTTATCTCCCTGTTTCCAGCGCTTTTCTGACACTTGGGCTGACATGTGATGAAAAAGTCAGAAATCTTACTCAATGCTTCCAAAAAAGGCTTATCTCCCCGTTTCCAGCTGTTTAGTGACATTTGGGATGATGTGAGATGAAAAATTCAAGAATTTAACCTTTTCTTCCAAAAAAAGGCAGATCTCCCTGTTTCCAGCGCTTTTCTGACACTGGAGCTTATATTTGATGAAAAAGTCAAAATCTTAATCAATGCTTCCAAAAAAGGCTTATCTCCCCGTTTCCAGCTGTTTAGTGACATTTGGGATGATGTGTGATGAAAAATTCAAGAATTTAACCTTTTCTTCCAAAAAAGGCAGATCTCCCTGTTTCCAGCGCTTTTCTGACACTTGGGCTGACAAGTGATGAAAAAGTCAGAAATCTTAATCAATGCTTCCAAAAAAGGCTTATCTCCCCGTTTCCAGCTGTTTAGTGACATTTGGGATGATGTGTGATGAAAAATTCAAGAATTTAGCCATTTCTTCCAAAAAAGGCTTATCTCCCTGTTTCCAGCGCTTTTCTGACACTTGGGCTGACATGTGATGAAAAAGTCAGAAATCTTACTCAATGCTTCCAAAAAAGGCTTATCTCCCCGTTTCCAGCTGTTTAGTGACATTTGGGATGATGTGAGATGAAAAATTCAAGAATTTAACCTTTTCTTCCAAAAAAAGGCAGATCTCCCTATTTCCAGCGCTTTTCTGACACTGGAGCTGATATGTGATGAAAAAGTTAAAATGTTAACCATTGCTTCCAAAAAAGGCTTATCTCCCCGTTTCCAGCTGTTTAGTGACATTTGGGATGATGTGTGATGAAAAATTCAAGAATTTAACCATTTCTTCCAAAAAAGGCTTATCTCCCTGTTTCCAGCGCTTTTCTGACACTTGGGCTGACATGTGATGAAAAAGTCAGAAATCTTAATCAATGCTTCCAAAAAAGGCTTATCTCCCCGTTTCCAGCTGTTTAGTGACATTTGGGATGATGTGTGATGAAAAATTCAAGAATATAACCTTTTCTTCCAAAAAAAGGCAGATCTCCCTGTTTCCAGCGCTTTTCTGACACTTGGGCTGACATGTGATGAAAAAGTCAGAAATCTTAATCAATGCTTCCAAAAAAGGCTTATCTCCCCGTTTCCAGCTGTTTAGTGACATTTGGGATGATGTGAGATGAAAAATTCAAGAATTTAACATTTTCTTCCAAAAAAAGGCAGATCTCCCTGTTTCCAGCGCTTTTCTGACACTTAGGCTGACATGTGATGAAAAAGTCAAAATGTTAACCATTGCTTCCAAAAAAGGCTTATCTCCCCGTTTCCAGCTGTTTAGTGACATTTGGGATGATGTGTGATGAAAAATTCAAGAATTTAACCTTTTCTTCCAAAAAAAGGCAGATCTCCCTGTTTCCAGCGCTTTTCTGACACTGGAGCTGATATGTGATAAAAAAGTCAAGAATTTAACCATTTCTTCCAAAAAAGGCTTATCTCCCCGTTTCCAGCTGTTTAGTGACATTTGGGATGATGTGTGATGAAAAATTCAAGAATATAACCTTTTCTTCCAAAAAAAGGCAGATCTCCCTGTTTCCAGCGCTTTTCTGACACTTGGGCTGACATGTGATGAAAAAGTCAGAAATCTTAATCAATGCTTCCAAAAAAGGCTTATCTCCCCGTTTCCAGCTGTTTAGTGACATTTGGGATGATGTGTGATGAAAAATTCAAGAATTTAACCTTTTCTTCCAAAAAAGGCAGATCTCCCTGTTTCCAGCGCTTTTCTGACACTTGGGCTGACATGTGATGAAAAAGTCAGAAATCTTAATCAGTGCTTCCAAAAAAGGCTTATCTCCCAGTTTCCAGCTGTTTAGTGACATTTGGGATGATATGTGATGAAAAATTCAGGAATTTAACCATTTCTTCCAAAAAAGGCTTATCTCCCTGTTTCCAGCGCTTTTCTGACACTTGGGCTGACATGTGATGAAAAAGTCAGAAATCTTAATCAATGCTTCCAAAAAAGGCTTATCTCCCCGTTTCCAGCTGTTTAGTGACATTTGGGATGATGTGTGATGAAAAATTCAAGAATTTAACCATTTCTTCCAAAAAAGGCTTATCTCCCTGTTTCCAGCGCTTTTCTGACACTTGGGCTGACATGTGATGAAAAAGTCAAAATGTTAACAATGGCTTCCAAAAAAGGCTTATCTCCCCGTTTCCAGCTGTTTAGTGACATTTGGGATGATGTGTGATGAAAAATTCAAGAATATAACCATTTCTTCCAAAAAAGGCTTATCTCCCTGTTTCCAGCGCTTTTCTGACACTTGGGCTGACAAGTGATGAAAAAGTCAGAAATCTTAATCAATGCTTCCAAAAAAGGCTTATCTCCCCGTTTCCAGCTGTTTAGTGACATTTGGGATGATGTGTGATGAAAAATTCAAGAATATAACCTTTTCTTCCAAAAAAAGGCAGATCTCCCTGTTTCCAGCGCTTTTCTGACACTTGGGCTGACATGTGATGAAAAAGTCAGAAATCTTAATCAATGCTTCCAAAAAAGGCTTATCTCCCCGTTTCCAGCTGTTTAGTGACATTTGGGATGATGTGTGATGAAAAATTCAAGAATTTAACCATTTCTTCCAAAAAAGGCTTATCTCCCTGTTTCCAGCGCTTTTCTGACACTTGGGCTGACATGTGATGAAAAAGTCAGAAATCTTAATCAATGCTTCCAAAAAAGGCTTATCTCCCCGTTTCCAGCTGTTTAGTGACATTTGGGATGATGTGTGATGAAAAATTCAAGAATTTAACCATTTCTTCCAAAAAAGGCTTATCTCCCTGTTTCCAGCGCTTTTCTGACACTTGGGCTGACATGTGATGAAAAAGTCAGAAATCTTAATCAATGCTTCCAAAAAAGGCTTATCTCCCCGTTTCCAGCTGTTTAGTGACATTTGGGATGATGTGTGATGAAAAATTCAAGAATTTAACCTTTTCTTCCAAAAAAAGGCAGATCTCCCTGTTTCCAGCGCTTTTCTGTCACTGGAGCTGATATGTGATGAAAAAGTCAAAATCTTAATCAATGCTTCCAAAAAAGGCTTATCTCCCCGTTTCCAGCTGTTTAGTGACATTTGGGATGATATGAGATGAAAAATTCAAGAATTTAACCTTTTCTTCCAAAAAAAGGCAGATCTCCCTGTTTCCAGCGCTTTTCTGACACTGGAGCTTATATTTGATGAAAAAGTCAAAATCTTAATCAATGCTTCCAAAAAAGGCTTATCTCCCCGTTTCCAGCTGTTTAGTGACATTTGGGATGATGTGTGATGAAAAATTCAAGAATTTAACCTTTTCTTCCAAAAAAGGCAGATCTCCCTGTTTCCAGCGCTTTTCTGACACTTGGGCTGACATGTGATGAAAAAGTCAGAAATCTTAATCAGTGCTTCCAAAAAAGGCTTATCTCCCAGTTTCCAGCTGTTTAGTGACATTTGGGATGATATGTGATGAAAAATTCAGGAATTTAACCATTTCTTCCAAAAAAGGCTTATCTCCCTGTTTCCAGCGCTTTTCTGACACTTGGGCTGACATGTGATGAAAAAGTCAGAAATCTTAATCAATGCTTCCAAAAAAGGCTTATCTCCCCGTTTCCAGCTGTTTAGTGACATTTGGGATGATGTGTGATGAAAAATTCAAGAATTTAACCATTTCTTCCAAAAAAGGCTTATCTCCCTGTTTCCAGCGCTTTTCTGACACTTGGGCTGACATGTGATGAAAAAGTCAAAATGTTAACAATGGCTTCCAAAAAAGGCTTATCTCCCCGTTTCCAGCTGTTTAGTGACATTTGGGATGATGTGTGATGAAAAATTCAAGAATATAACCATTTCTTCCAAAAAAGGCTTATCTCCCTGTTTCCAGCGCTTTTCTGACACTTGGGCTGACAAGTGATGAAAAAGTCAGAAATCTTAATCAATGCTTCCAAAAAAGGCTTATCTCCCCGTTTCCAGCTGTTTAGTGACATTTGGGATGATGTGTGATGAAAAATTCAAGAATATAACCTTTTCTTCCAAAAAAAGGCAGATCTCCCTGTTTCCAGCGCTTTTCTGACACTTGGGCTGACATGTGATGAAAAAGTCAGAAATCTTAATCAATGCTTCCAAAAAAGGCTTATCTCCCCGTTTCCAGCTGTTTAGTGACATTTGGGATGATGTGTGATGAAAAATTCAAGAATTTAACCATTTCTTCCAAAAAAGGCTTATCTCCCTGTTTCCAGCGCTTTTCTGACACTTGGGCTGACATGTGATGAAAAAGTCAGAAATCTTAATCAATGCTTCCAAAAAAGGCTTATCTCCCCGTTTCCAGCTGTTAAGTGACATTTGGGATGATGTGTGATGAAAAATTCAAGAATTTAACCATTTCTTCCAAAAAAGGCTTATCTCCCTGTTTCCAGCGCTTTTCTGACACTTGGGCTGACATGTGATGAAAAAGTCAGAAATCTTAATCAATGCTTCCAAAAAAGGCTTATCTCCCCGTTTCCAGCTGTTTAGTGACATTTGGGATGATGTGTGATGAAAAATTCAAGAATTTAACCTTTTCTTCCAAAAAAAGGCAGATCTCCCTGTTTCCAGCGCTTTTCTGTCACTGGAGCTGATATGTGATGAAAAAGTCAAAATCTTAATCAATGCTTCCAAAAAAGGCTTATCTCCCCGTTTCCAGCTGTTTAGTGACATTTGGGATGATGTGTGATGAAAAATTCAAGAATTTAACCATTTCTTCCAAAAAAGGCTTATCTCCCTGTTTCCAGCGCTTTTCTGACACTTGGGCTGACATGTGATGAAAAAGTCAGAAATATTACTCAATGCTTCCAAAAAAGGCTTATCTCCCCGTTTCCAGCTGTTTAGTGACATTTGGGATGATATGAGATGAAAAATTCAAGAATTTAACCTTTTCTTCCAAAAAAAGGCAGATCTCCCTGTTTCCAGCGCTTTTCTGACACTGGAGCTCATATTTGATGAAAAAGTCAAAATGTTAACCATTGCTTCCAAAAAAGGCTTATCTCCCCGTTTCCAGCTGTTTAGTGACATTTGGGATGATGTGTGATGAAAAATTCAAGAATATAACCTTTCTTCCAAAAAAAGGCAGATCTCCCTGTTTCCAGCGCTTTTCTGACACTTGGGCTGACATGTGATGAAAAAGTCAGAAATCTTAATCAATGCTTCCAAAAAAGGCTTATCTCCCCGTTTCCAGCTGTTTAGTGACATTTGGGATGATGTGTGATGAAAAATTCAAGAATTTAACCTTTTCTTCCAAAAAAAGGCAGATCTCCGTGTTTCCAGCGCTTTTCTGACACTGGAGCTGATATGTGATGAAAAAGTCAAAATGTTAACGATTGCTTCCAAAAAAGGCTTATCTCCCCGTTTCCAGCTGTTTAGTGACATTTGGGATGATGTGTGATGATAAATTCAAGAATATAACCTTTTCTTCCAAAAAAAGGCAGATCTCCCTGTTTTCTAGCGCTTTTCTGACACTTGGGCTGACATGTGATGAAAAAGTCAGAAATCTTAATCAATGCTTCCAAAAAAGGCTTATCTCCCCGTTTCCAGCTGTTTAGTGACATTTGGGATGATGTGTGATGAAAAATTCAAGAATTTAACCATTTCTTCCAAAAAAAGGCAGATCTCCCTGTTTCCAGCGCTTTTCTGACACTGGAGCTGATATGTGATGAAAAAGTCAAAATGTTAACCATTGCTTCCAAAAAAGGCTTATCTCCCCGTTTCCAGCTGTTTAGTGACATTTGGGATGATATGTGATAAAAAATTCAAGAATTTAACCTTTTCTTCCAAAAAAGGCTTATCTCCCTGTTTCCAGCGCTTTTCTGACACTTGGGCTGACATGTGATGAAAAAGTCAGAAATCTTAATCAATGCTTCCAAAAAAGGCTTATCTCCCCGTTTCCAGCTGTTTAGTGACATTTGGGATGATGTGTGATAAAAAATTCAAGAATTTAACCATTTCTTCCAAAAAAAAGGCAGATCTCCCTGTTTCCAGCGCTTTTCTGACACTGGAGCTGATATGTGATGAAAAAGTCAAAATGTTAACCATTGCTTCCAAAAAAGGCTTATCTCCCCGTTTCCAGCTGTTTAGTGACATTTGGGATGATGTGTGATGAAAAATTCAAGAATTTAACCATTTCTTCCAAAAAAGGCTTATCTCCCTGTTTCCAGCGCTTTTCTGACACTTGGGCTGACATGTGATGAAAAAGTCAAAATGTTAATCAATGCTTCCAAAAAAGGCTTATCTCCCCGTTTCCAGCTGTTTAGTGACATTTGGGATGATGTGTGATGAAAAATTCAAGAATTTAACCATTTCTTCCAAAAAAGGCTTATCTCCCTGTTTCCAGCGCTTTTCTGACACTTGGGCTGACATGTGATGAAAAAGTCAGAAATCTTAATCAGTGCTTCCAAAAAAGGCTTATCTCCCAGTTTCCAGCTGTTTAGTGACATTTGGGATGATATGTGATGAAAAATTCAGGAATTTAACCATTTCTTCCAAAAAAGGCTTATCTCCCTGTTTCCAGCGCTTTTCTGACACTTGGGCTGACATGTGATGAAAAAGTCAGAAATCTTAATCAATGCTTCCAAAAAAGGCTTATCTCCCCGTTTCCAGCTGTTTAGTGACATTTGGGATGATGTGTGATGAAAAATTCAAGAATTTAACCATTTCTTCCAAAAAAGGCTTATCTCCCTGTTTCCAGCGCTTTTCTGACACTTGGGCTGACATGTGATGAAAAAGTCAAAATGTTAACAATGGCTTCCAAAAAAGGCTTATCTCCCCGTTTCCAGCTGTTTAGTGACATTTGGGATGATGTGTGATGAAAAATTCAAGAATATAACCATTTCTTCCAAAAAAGGCTTATCTCCCTGTTTCCAGCGCTTTTCTGACACTTGGGCTGACAAGTGATGAAAAAGTCAGAAATCTTAATCAATGCTTCCAAAAAAGGCTTATCTCCCCGTTTCCAGCTGTTTAGTGACATTTGGGATGATGTGTGATGAAAAATTCAAGAATATAACCTTTTCTTCCAAAAAAAGGCAGATCTCCCTGTTTCCAGCGCTTTTCTGACACTTGGGCTGACATGTGATGAAAAAGTCAGAAATCTTAATCAATGCTTCCAAAAAAGGCTTATCTCCCCGTTTCCAGCTGTTTAGTGACATTTGGGATGATGTGTGATGAAAAATTCAAGAATTTAACCATTTCTTCCAAAAAAGGCTTATCTCCCTGTTTCCAGCGCTTTTCTGACACTTGGGCTGACATGTGATGAAAAAGTCAGAAATCTTAATCAATGCTTCCAAAAAAGGCTTATCTCCCCGTTTCCAGCTGTTAAGTGACATTTGGGATGATGTGTGATGAAAAATTCAAGAATTTAACCATTTCTTCCAAAAAAGGCTTATCTCCCTGTTTCCAGCGCTTTTCTGACACTTGGGCTGACATGTGATGAAAAAGTCAGAAATCTTAATCAATGCTTCCAAAAAAGGCTTATCTCCCCGTTTCCAGCTGTTTAGTGACATTTGGGATGATGTGTGATGAAAAATTCAAGAATTTAACCTTTTCTTCCAAAAAAAGGCAGATCTCCCTGTTTCCAGCGCTTTTCTGTCACTGGAGCTGATATGTGATGAAAAAGTCAAAATCTTAATCAATGCTTCCAAAAAAGGCTTATCTCCCCGTTTCCAGCTGTTTAGTGACATTTGGGATGATGTGTGATGAAAAATTCAAGAATTTAACCATTTCTTCCAAAAAAGGCTTATCTCCCTGTTTCCAGCGCTTTTCTGACACTTGGGCTGACATGTGATGAAAAAGTCAGAAATATTACTCAATGCTTCCAAAAAAGGCTTATCTCCCCGTTTCCAGCTGTTTAGTGACATTTGGGATGATATGAGATGAAAAATTCAAGAATTTAACCTTTTCTTCCAAAAAAAGGCAGATCTCCCTGTTTCCAGCGCTTTTCTGACACTGGAGCTCATATTTGATGAAAAAGTCAAAATGTTAACCATTGCTTCCAAAAAAGGCTTATCTCCCCGTTTCCAGCTGTTTAGTGACATTTGGGATGATGTGTGATGAAAAATTCAAGAATTTAACCATTTCTTCCAAAAAAGGCTTATCTCCCTGTTTCCAGCGCTTTTCTGACACTTGGGCTGACATGTGATGAAAAAGTCAGAAATCTTAATCAATGCTTCCAAAAAAGGCTTATCTCCCCGTTTCCAGCTGTTTAGTGACATTTGGGATGATGTGTGATGAAAAATTCAAGAATATAACCTTTCTTCCAAAAAAAGGCAGATCTCCCTGTTTCCAGCGCTTTTCTGACACTTGGGCTGACATGTGATGAAAAAGTCAGAAATCTTAATCAATGCTTCCAAAAAAGGCTTATCTCCCCGTTTCCAGCTGTTTAGTGACATTTGGGATGATGTGTGATGAAAAATTCAAGAATTTAACCTTTTCTTCCAAAAAAAGGCAGATCTCCCTGTTTCCAGCGCTTTTCTGACACTGGAGCTGATATGTGATGAAAAAGTCAAAATGTTAACGATTGCTTCCAAAAAAGGCTTATCTCCCCGTTTCCAGCTGTTTAGTGACATTTGGGATGATGTGTGATGATAAATTCAAGAATATAACCTTTTCTTCCAAAAAAAGGCAGATCTCACTGTTTTCTAGCGCTTTTCTGACACTTGGGCTGACATGTGATGAAAAAGTCAGAAATCTTAATCAATGCTTCCAAAAAAGGCTTATCTCCCCGTTTCCAGCTGTTTAGTGACATTTGGGATGATGTGTGATGAAAAATTCAAGAATTTAACCATTTCTTCCAAAAAAAGGCAGATCTCCCTGTTTCCAGCGCTTTTCTGACACTGGAGCTGATATGTGATGAAAAAGTCAAAATGTTAACCATTGCTTCCAAAAAAGGCTTATCTCCCCGTTTCCAGCTGTTTAGTGACATTTGGGATGATATGTGATAAAAAATTCAAGAATTTAACCTTTTCTTCCAAAAAAGGCTTATCTCCCTGTTTCCAGCGCTTTTCTGACACTTGGGCTGACATGTGATGAAAAAGTCAGAAATCTTAATCAATGCTTCCAAAAAAGGCTTATCTCCCCGTTTCCAGCTGTTTAGTGACATTTGGGATGATGTGTGATAAAAAATTCAAGAATTTAACCATTTCTTCCAAAAAAAAGGCAGATCTCCCTGTTTCCAGCGCTTTTCTGACACTGGAGCTGATATGTGATGAAAAAGTCAAAATGTTAACCATTGCTTCCAAAAAAGGCTTATCTCCCCGTTTCCAGCTGTTTAGTGACATTTGGGATGATGTGTGATGAAAAATTCAAGAATTTAACCATTTCTTCCAAAAAAGGCTTATCTCCCTGTTTCCAGCGCTTTTCTGACACTTGGGCTGACATGTGATGAAAAAGTCAAAATGTTAATCAATGCTTCCAAAAAAGGCTTATCTCCCCGTTTCCAGCTGTTTAGTGACATTTGGGATGATGTGTGATGAAAAATTCAAGAATTTAACCATTTCTTCCAAAAAAGGCTTATCTCCCTGTTTCCAGCGCTTTTCTGACACTTGGGCTGACATGTGATGAAAAAGTCAAAATGTTAACCATTGCTTCCAAAAAAGGCTTATCTCCCCGTTTCCAGCTGTTTAGTGACATTTGGGATGATGTGTGATGAAAAATTCAAGAATATAACCATTTCTTCCTAAAAAGGCTTATCTCCCTGTTTCCAGCGCTTTTCTGACACTTGGGCTGACATGTGATGAAAAAGTCAGAAATCTTAATCAATGCTTCCAAAAAAGGCTTATCTCCCCGTTTCCAGCTGTTTAGTGACATTTGGGATGATGTGTGATGAAAAATTCAAGAATTTAACCTTTTCTTCCAAAAAAAGGCAGATCTCCCTGTTTCCAGCGCTTTTCTGACACTGGAGCTGATATGTGATGAAAAAGTCAAAATGTTAACCATTGCTTCCAAAAAAGGCTTATCTCCCCGTTTCCAGCTGTTTAGTGACATTTGGGATGATGTGTGATGAAAAATTCAAGAATATAACCTTTTCTTCCAAAAAAAGGCAGATCTCCCTGTTTCCAGCGCTTTTCTGACACTTGGGCTGACATGTGATGAAAAAGTCAGAAATCTTACTCAATGCTTCCAAAAAAGGCTTATCTCCCCGTTTCCAGCTGTTTAGTGACATTTGGGATGATGTGAGATGAAAAATTCAAGAATTTAACCTTTTCTTCCAAAAAAAGGCAGATCTCCCTGTTTCCAGCGCTTTTCTGACACTGGAGCTGATATGTGATGAAAAAGTCAAAATGTTAACCATTGCTTCCAAAAAAGGCTTATCTCCCCGTTTCCAGCTGTTTAGTGACATTTGGGATGATGTGTGATGAAAAATTCAAGAATTTAACCTTTTCTTCCAAAAAAAGGCAGATCTCCCTGTTTCCAGCGCTTTTCTGACACTGGAGCTGATATGTGATGAAAAAGTCAAAATGTTAACCATTGCTTCCAAAAAAGGCTTATCTCCCCGTTTCCAGCTGTTTAGTGACATTGGGGATGATGTGTGATGAAAAATTCAAGAATATAACCTTTTCTTCCAAAAAAAGGCAGATCTCCCTGTTTCCAGCGCTTTTCTGACACTTGGGCTGACATGTGATGAAAAAGTCAGAAATCTTAATCAATGCTTCCAAAAAAGGCTTATCTCCCCGTTTCCAGCTGTTTAGTGACATTTGGGATGATGTGTGATGAAAAATTCAAGAATTTAACCATTTCTTCCAAAAAAGGCTTATCTCCCTGTTTCCAGCGCTTTTCTGACACTTGGGCTGACATGTGATGAAAAAGTCAGAAATCTTATTCAATGCTTCCAAAAAAGGCTTATCTCCCCGTTTCCAGCTGTTTAGTGACATTTGGGATGATGTGAGATGAAAAATTCAAGAATTTAACCTTTTCTTCCAAAAAAAGGCAGATCTCCCTGTTTCCAGCGCTTTTCTGACACTGGAGCTGATATGTGATGAAAAAGTCAAAATGTTAACCATTGCTTCCAAAAAAGGCTTATCTCCCCGTTTCCAGCTGTTTAGTGACATTTGGGATGATGTGTGATGAAAAATTCAAGAATTTGACCATTTCTTCCAAAAAAGGCTTATCTCCCTGTTTCCAGCGCTTTTCTGACACTTGGGCTGACATGTGATGAAAAAGTCAGAAATCTTAATCAATGCTTCCAAAAAAGGCTTATCTCCCCGTTTCCAGCTGTTTAGTGACATTTGGGATGATGTGTGATGAAAAATTCAAGAATATAACCTTTTCTTCCAAAAAAAGGCAGATCTCCCTGTTTCCAGCGCTTTTCTGACACTTGGGCTGACATGTGATGAAAAAGTCAGAAATCTTAATCAATGCTTCCAAAAAAGGCTTATCTCCCCGTTTCCAGCTGTTTAGTGACATTTGGGATGATGTGTGATGAAAAATTCAAGAATTTAACCTTTTCTTCCAAAAAAGGCTTATCTCCCTGTTTCCAGCGCTTTTCTGACACTTGGGCTGACATGTGATGAAAAAGTCAGAAATCTTAATCAATGCTTCCAAAAAAGGCTTATCTCCCCGTTTCCAGCTGTTTAGTGACATTTGGGATGATGTGTGATGAAAAATTCAAGAATTTAACCATTTCTTCCAAAAAAGGCTTATCTCCCTGTTTCCAGCGCTTTTCTGACACTTGGGCTGACATGTGATGAAAAAGTCAGAAATCTTAATCAATGCTTCCAAAAAAGGCTTATCTCCCCGTTTCCAGCTGTTTAGTGACATTTGGGATGATGTGTGATGAAAAATTCAAGAATTTAACCTTTTCTTCCAAAAAAAGGCAGATCTCCCTGTTTCCAGCGCTTTTCTGACACTGGAGCTGATATGTGATGAAAAAGTCAAAATCTTAATCAATGCTTCCAAAAAAGGCTTATCTCCCCGTTTCCAGCTGTGTAGTGACATTTGGGATGATGTGTGATGAAAAATTCAAGAATTTAACCATTTCTTCCAAAAAAG
The DNA here is from genome assembly GCF_963576545.1 of Limanda limanda. Classification (NCBI taxonomy): domain Eukaryota; kingdom Metazoa; phylum Chordata; class Actinopteri; order Pleuronectiformes; family Pleuronectidae; genus Limanda; species Limanda limanda. The sequence continues at coordinate 54,639 of NW_026870592.1, read as the reverse complement.
GCTTATCTCCCTGTTTCCAGCGCTTTTCTGACACTTGGGCTGACATGTGATGAAAAAGTCAGAAATCTTACTCAATGCTTCCAAAAAAGGCTTATCTCCCCGTTTCCAGCTGTTTAGTGACATTTGGGATGATGTGTGATGAAAAATTCAAGAATTTAACCTTTTCTTCCAAAAAAAGGCAGATCTCCCTGTTTCCAGCGCTTTTCTGACACTGGAGCTGATATGTGATGAAAAAGTCAAAATGTTAACCATTGCTTCCAAAAAAGGCTTATCTCCCCGTTTCCAGCTGTTTAGTGACATTTGGGATGATGTGTGATGAAAAATTCAAGAATTTAACCATTTCTTCCAAAAAAGGCTTATCTCCCTGTTTCCAGCGCTTTTCTGACACTTGGGCTGACATGTGATGAAAAAGTCAGAAATCTTAATCAATGCTTCCAAAATAGGCTTATCTCCCCGTTTCCAGCTGTTTAGTGACATTTGGGATGATGTGTGATGAAAAATTCAAGAATTTAACCTTTTCTTCCAAAAAAAGGCAGATCTCCCTGTTTCCAGCGCTTTTCTGACACTGGAGCTGATATGTGATGAAAAAGTCAAAATCTTAATCAATGCTTCCAAAAAAGGCTTATCTCCCCGTTTCCAGCTGTGTAGTGACATTTGGGATGATGTGTGATGAAAAATTCAAGAATTTAACCTTTTCTTCCAAAAAAAGGCAGATCTCCCTGTTTCCAGCGCTTTTCTGACACTTGGGCTGACATGTGATGAAAAAGTCAGAAATCTTAATCAATGCTTCCAAAAAAGGCTTATCTCCCCGTTTCCAGCTGTTTAGTGACATTTGGGATGATGTGTGATGAAAAATTCAAGAATTTAACCTTTTCTTCCAAAAAAGGCTTATCTCCCTGTTTCCAGCGCTTTTCTGACACTTGGGCTGACATGTGATGAAAAAGTCAGAAATCTTAATCAATGCTTCCAAAAAAGGCTTATCTCCCCGTTTCCAGCTGTTTAGTGACATTTGGGATGATGTGTGATGAAAAATTCAAGAATTTAACCATTTCTTCCAAAAAAAGGCTTATCTCCCTGTTTCCAGCGCTTTTCTGACACTTGGGCTGACATGTGATGAAAAAGTCAGAAATCTTAATCAATGCTTCCAAAAAAGGCTTATCTCCCCGTTTCCAGCTGTTTAGTGACATTTGGGATGATGTGTGATGAAAAATTCAAGAATTTAACCTTTTCTTCCAAAAAAAGGCAGATCTCCCTGTTTCCAGCGCTTTTCTGACACTGGAGCTGATATGTGATGAAAAAGTCAAAATGTTAACCATTGCTTCCAAAAAAGGCTTATCTCCCCGTTTCCAGCTGTTTAGTGACATTTGGGATGATGTGTGATGAAAAATTCAAGAATTTAACCATTTCTTCCAAAAAAGGCTTATCTCCCTGTTTCCAGCGCTTTTCTGACACTTGGGCTGACATGTGATGAAAAAGTCAGAAATCTTAATCAATGCTTCCAAAATAGGCTTATCTCCCCGTTTCCAGCTGTTTAGTGACATTTGGGATGATGTGTGATGAAAAATTCAAGAATTTAACCTTTTCTTCCAAAAAAAGGCAGATCTCCCTGTTTCCAGCGCTTTTCTGACACTGGAGCTGATATGTGATGAAAAAGTCAAAATCTTAATCAATGCTTCCAAAAAAGGCTTATCTCCCCGTTTCCAGCTGTGTAGTGACATTTGGGATGATGTGTGATGAAAAATTCAAGAATTTAACCTTTTCTTCCAAAAAAAGGCAGATCTCCCTGTTTCCAGCGCTTTTCTGACACTTGGGCTGACATGTGATGAAAAAGTCAGAAATCTTAATCAATGCTTCCAAAAAAGGCTTATCTCCCCGTTTCCAGCTGTTTAGTGACATTTGGGATGATGTGTGATGAAAAATTCAAGAATTTAACCTTTTCTTCCAAAAAAAGGCAGATCTCCCTGTTTCCAGCGCTTTTCTGACACTGGAGCTGATATGTGATGAAAAAGTCAAAATGTTAACCATTGCTTCCAAAAAAGGCTTATCTCCCCGTTTCCAGCTGTTTAGTGACATTTGGGATGATGTGTGATGAAAAATTCAAGAATTTAACCATTTCTTCCAAAAAAGGCTTATCTCCCTGTTTCCAGCGCTTTTTTGACACTTGGGCTGACATGTGATGAAAAAGTCAGAAATCTTAATCAATGCTTCCAAAAAAGGCTTATCTCCCCGTTTCCAGCTGTTTAGTGACATTTGGGATGATGTGTGATGAAAAATTCAAGAATTTAACCTTTTCTTCCAAAAAAAGGCAGATCTCCCTGTTTCCAGCGCTTTTCTGACACTGGAGCTGATATGTGATGAAAAAGTCAAAATCTTAATCAATGCTTCCAAAAAAGGCTTATCTCCCCGTTTCCAGCTGTGTAGTGACATTTGGGATGATGTGTGATGAAAAATTCAAGAATTTAACCATTTCTTCCAAAAAAGGCTTATCTCCCTGTTTCCAGCGCTTTTCTGACACTTGGGCTGACATGTGATGAAAAAGTCAGAAATCTTACTCAATGCTTCCAAAAAAGGCTTATCTCCCCGTTTCCAGCTGTTTAGTGACATTTGGGATGATGTGTGATGAAAAATTCAAGAATTTAACCTTTTCTTCCAAAAAAAGGCAGATCTCCCTGTTTCCAGCGCTTTTCTGACACTGGAGCTGATATGTGATGAAAAAGTCAAAATGTTAACCATTGCTTCCAAAAAAGGCTTATCTCCCCGTTTCCAGCTGTTTAGTGACATTTGGGATGATGTGTGATGAAAAATTCAAGAATTTAACCATTTCTTCCAAAAAAGGCTTATCTCCCTGTTTCCAGCGCTTTTCTGACACTTGGGCTGACATGTGATGAAAAAGTCAGAAATCTTAATCAATGCTTCCAAAAAAGGCTTATCTCCCCGTTTCCAGCTGTTTAGTGACATTTGGGATGATGTGTGATGAAAAATTCAAGAATATAACCTTTTCTTCCAAAAAAAGGCAGATCTCCCTGTTTCCAGCGCTTTTCTGACACTTGGGCTGACATGTGATGAAAAAGTCAGAAATCTTAATCAATGCTTCCAAAAAAGGCTTATCTCCCCGTTTCCAGCTGTTTAGTGACATTTGGGATGATGTGTGATGAAAAATTCAAGAATTTAACCTTTTCTTCCAAAAAAAGGCAGATCTCCCTGTTTCCAGCGCTTTTCTGACACTGGAGCTGATATGTGATGAAAAAGTCAAAATGTTAACGATTGCTTCCAAAAAAGGCTTATCTCCCCGTTTCCAGCTGTTTAGTGACATTTGGGATGATGTGTGATGAAAAATTCAAGAATATAACCTTTTCTTCCAAAAAAAGGCAGATCTCCCTGTTTCCAGCGCTTTTCTGACACTTGGGCTGACATGTGATGAAAAAGTCAGAAGTCTTAATCAATGCTTCCAAAAAAGGCTTATCTCCCCGTTTCCAGCTGTTTAGTGACATTTGGGATGATGTGTGATGAAAAATTCAAGAATTTGACCATTTCTTCCAAAAAAGGCTTATCTCCCTGTTTCCAGCGCTTTTCTGACACTTGGGCTGACATGTGATGAAAAAGTCAGAAATCTTAATCAATGCTTCCAAAAAAGGCTTATCTCCCCGTTTCCAGCTGTTTAGTGACATTTGGGATGATGTGTGATGAAAAATTCAAGAATATAACCTTTTCTTCCAAAAAAAGGCAGATCTCCCTGTTTCCAGCGCTTTTCTGACACTTGGGCTGACATGTGATGAAAAAGTCAGAAATCTTAATCAATGCTTCCAAAAAAGGCTTATCTCCCCGTTTCCAGCTGTTTAGTGACATTTGGGATGATGTGTGATGAAAAATTCAAGAATTTAACCTTTTCTTCCAAAAAAGGCTTATCTCCCTGTTTCCAGCGCTTTTCTGACACTTGGGCTGACATGTGATGAAAAAGTCAGAAATCTTATTCAATGCTTCCAAAAAAGGCTTATCTCCCCGTTTCCAGCTGTTTAGTGACATTTGGGATGATGTGAGATGAAAAATTCAAGAATTTAACCTTTTCTTCCAAAAAAAGGCAGATCTCCCTGTTTCCAGCGCTTTTCTGACACTGGAGCTGATATGTGATGAAAAAGTCAAAATGTTAACCATTGCTTCCAAAAAAGGCTTATCTCCCCGTTTCCAGCTGTTTAGTGACATTTGGGATGATGTGTGATGAAAAATTCAAGAATTTGACCATTTCTTCCAAAAAAGGCTTATCTCCCTGTTTCCAGCGCTTTTCTGACACTTGGGCTGACATGTGATGAAAAAGTCAGAAATCTTAATCAATGCTTCCAAAAAAGGCTTATCTCCCCGTTTCCAGCTGTTTAGTGACATTTGGGATGATGTGTGATGAAAAATTCAAGAATATAACCTTTTCTTCCAAAAAAAGGCAGATCTCCCTGTTTCCAGCGCTTTTCTGACACTTGGGCTGACATGTGATGAAAAAGTCAGAAATCTTAATCAATGCTTCCAAAAAAGGCTTATCTCCCCGTTTCCAGCTGTTTAGTGACATTTGGGATGATGTGTGATGAAAAATTCAAGAATTTAACCTTTTCTTCCAAAAAAGGCTTATCTCCCTGTTTCCAGCGCTTTTCTGACACTTGGGCTGACATGTGATGAAAAAGTCAGAAATCTTAATCAATGCTTCCAAAAAAGGCTTATCTCCCCGTTTCCAGCTGTTTAGTGACATTTGGGATGATGTGTGATGAAAAATTCAAGAATTTAACCATTTCTTCCAAAAAAGGCTTATCTCCCTGTTTCCAGCGCTTTTCTGACACTTGGGCTGACATGTGATGAAAAAGTCAGAAATCTTAATCAATGCTTCCAAAAAAGGCTTATCTCCCCGTTTCCAGCTGTTTAGTGACATTTGGGATGATGTGTGATGAAAAATTCAAGAATTTAACCATTTCTTCCAAAAAAGGCTTATCTCCCTGTTTCCAGCGCTTTTCTGACACTTGGGCTGACATGTGATGAAAAAGTCAGAAATCTTAATCAATGCTTCCAAAAAAGGCTTATCTCCCCGTTTCCAGCTGTTTAGTGACATTTGGGATGATGTGTGATGAAAAATTCAAGAATTTAACCTTTTCTTCCAAAAAAAGGCAGATCTCCCTGTTTCCAGCGCTTTTCTGACACTGGAGCTGATATGTGATGAAAAAGTCAAAATCTTAATCAATGCTTCCAAAAAAGGCTTATCTCCCCGTTTCCAGCTGTGTAGTGACATTTGGGATGATGTGTGATGAAAAATTCAAGAATTTAACCATTTCTTCCAAAAAAGGCTTATCTCCCTGTTTCCAGCGCTTTTCTGACACTTGGGCTGACATGTGATGAAAAAGTCAGAAATCTTACTCAATGCTTCCAAAAAAGGCTTATCTCCCCGTTTCCAGCTGTTTAGTGACATTTGGGATGATGTGTGATGAAAAATTCAAGAATTTAACCTTTTCTTCCAAAAAAAGGCAGATCTCCCTGTTTCCAGCGCTTTTCTGACACTGGAGCTGATATGTGATGAAAAAGTCAAAATGTTAACCATTGCTTCCAAAAAAGGCTTATCTCCCCGTTTCCAGCTGTTTAGTGACATTTGGGATGATGTGTGATGAAAAATTCAAGAATTTAACCATTTCTTCCAAAAAAGGCTTATCTCCCTGTTTCCAGCGCTTTTCTGACACTTGGGCTGACATGTGATGAAAAAGTCAGAAATCTTAATCAATGCTTCCAAAAAAGGCTTATCTCCCCGTTTCCAGCTGTTTAGTGACATTTGGGATGATGTGTGATGAAAAATTCAAGAATATAACCTTTTCTTCCAAAAAAAGGCAGATCTCCCTGTTTCCAGCGCTTTTCTGACACTTGGGCTGACATGTGATGAAAAAGTCAGAAATCTTAATCAATGCTTCCAAAAAAGGCTTATCTCCCCGTTTCCAGCTGTTTAGTGACATTTGGGATGATGTGTGATAAAAAATTCAAGAATTTAACCATTTCTTCCAAAAAAAAGGCAGATCTCCCTGTTTCCAGCGCTTTTCTGACACTGGAGCTGATATGTGATGAAAAAGTCAAAATGTTAACCATTGCTTCCAAAAAAGGCTTATCTCCCCGTTTCCAGCTGTTTAGTGACATTTGGGATGATGTGTAATGAAAAATTCAAGAATTTAACCATTTCTTCCAAAAAAGGCTTATCTCCCTGTTTCCAGCGCTTTTCTGACACTTGGGCTGACATGTGATGAAAAAGTCAAAATGTTAACCATTGCTTCCAAAAAAGGCTTATCTCCCCGTTTCCAGCTGTTTAGTGACATTTGGGATGATGTGTGATGAAAAATTCAAGAATATAACCTTTTCTTCCAAAAAAAGGCAGATCTCCCTGTTTCCAGCGCTTTTCTGACACTTGGGCTGACATGTGATGAAAAAGTCAGGAATCTTAATCAATGCTTCCAAAAAAGGCTTATCTCCCCGTTTCCAGCTGTTTAGTGACATTTGGGATGATGTGTGATGAAAAATTCAAGAATTTAACCATTTCTTCCAAAAAAGGCTTATCTCCCTGTTTCCAGCGCTTTTCTGACACTTGGGCTGACATGTGATGAAAAAGTCAAAATGTTAACCATTGCTTCCAAAAAAGGCTTATCTCCCCGTTTCCAGCTGTTTAGTGACATTTGGGATGATGTGTGATGAAAAATTCAAGAATATAACCTTTTCTTCCAAAAAAAGGCAGATCTCCCTGTTTCCAGCGCTTTTCTGACACTTGGGCTGACATGTGATGAAAAAGTCAGGAATCTTAATCAATGCTTCCAAAAAAGGCTTATCTCCCCGTTTCCAGCTGTTTAGTGACATTTGGGATGATGTGTGATGAAAAATTCAAGAATTTAACCATTTCTTCCAAAAAAGGCTTATCTCCCTGTTTCCAGCGCTTTTCTGACACTTGGGCTGACATGTGATGAAAAAGTCAAAATGTTAACCATTGCTTCCAAAAAAGGCTTATCTCCCCGTTTCCAGCTGTTTAGTGACATTTGGGATGATGTGTGATGAAAAATTCAAGAATATAACCTTTTCTTCCAAAAAAGGCTTTTCTCCCTGTTTCCAGCGCTTTTCTGACACTTGGGCTGACATGTGATGAAAAAGTCAGAAATCTTAATCAATGCTTCCAAAAAAGGCTTATCTCCCCGTTTCCAGCTGTTTAGTGACATTTGGGATGATGTGTGATGAAAAATTCAAGAATTTAACCTTTTCTTCCAAAAAAGGCTTATCTCCCTGTTTCCAGCGCTTTTCTGACACTTGGGCTGACATGTGATGAAAAAGTCAGAAATCTTAATCAATGCTTCCAAAAAAGGCTTATCTCCCCGTTTCCAGCTGTTTAGTGACATTTGGGATGATGTGTGATGAAAAATTCAAGAATTTAACCTTTTCTTCCAAAAAAAGGCAGATCTCCCTGTTTCCAGCGCTTTTCTGACACTGGAGCTGATATGTGATGAAAAAGTCAAAATGTTAACCATTGCTTCCAAAAAAGGCTTATCTCCCCGTTTCCAGCTGTTTAGTGACATTTGGGATGATGTGTGATGAAAAATTCAAGAATATAACCTTTTCTTCCAAAAAAAGGCAGATCTCCCTGTTTCCAGCGCTTTTCTGACACTTGGGCTGACATGTGATGAAAAAGTCAGAAATCTTAATCAATGCTTCCAAAAAAGGCTTATCTCCCCGTTTCCAGCTGTTTAGTGACATTTGGGATGATGTGTGATGAAAAATTCAAGAATTTAACCATTTCTTCCAAAAAAGGCTTATCTCCCTGTTTCCAGCGCTTTTCTGACACTTGGGCTGACATGTGATGAAAAAGTCAGAAATCTTACTCAATGCTTCCAAAAAAGGCTTATCTCCCCGTTTCCAGCTGTTTAGTGACATTTGGGATGATGTGAGATGAAAAATTCAAGAATTAAACCTTTTCTTCCAAAAAAAGGCAGATCTCCCTGTTTCCAGCGCTTTTCTGACACTGGAGCTGATATGTGATGAAAAAGTCAAAATGTTAACCATTGCTTCCAAAAAAGGCTTATCTCCCCGTTTCCAGCTGTTTAGTGACATTTGAGATGATGTGTGATGAAAAATTCAAGAATTTGACCATTTCTTCCAAAAAAGGCTTATCTCCCTGTTTCCAGCGCTTTTCTGACACTTGGGCTGACATGTGATGAAAAAGTCAGAAATCTTAATCAATGCTTCCAAAAAAGGCTTATCTCCCCGTTTCCAGCTGTTTAGTGACATTTGGGATGATGTGTGATGAAAAATTCAAGAATATAACCTTTTCTTCCAAAAAAAGGCAGATCTCCCTGTTTCCAGCGCTTTTCTGACACTTGGGCTGACATGTGATGAAAAAGTCAGAAATCTTAATCAATGCTTCCAAAAAAGGCTTATCTCCCCGTTTCCAGCTGTTTAGTGACATTTGGGATGATGTGTGATGAAAAATTCAAGAATTTAACCATTTCTTCCAAAAAAGGCTTATCTCCCTGTTTCCAGCGCTTTTCTGACACTTGGGCTGACATGTGATGAAAAAGTCAGAAATCTTAATCAATGCTTCCAAAAAAGGCTTATCTCCCCGTTTCCAGCTGTTTAGTGACATTTGGGATGATGTGTGATGAAAAATTCAAGAATTTAACCATTTCTTCCAAAAAAGGCTTATCTCCCTGTTTCCAGCGCTTTTCTGACACTTGGGCTGACATGTGATGAAAAAGTCAAAATGTTAACCATTGCTTCCAAAAAAGGCTTATCTCCCCGTTTCCAGCTGTTTAGTGACATTTGGGATGATGTGTGATGAAAAATTCAAGAATATAACCTTTTCTTCCAAAAAAAGGCAGATCTCCCTGTTTCCAGCGCTTTTCTGACACTTGGGCTGACATGTGATGAAAAAGTCAGAAATCTTAATCAATGCTTCCAAAAAAGGCTTATCTCCCCGTTTCCAGCTGTTTAGTGACATTTGGGATGATGTGTGATGAAAAATTCAAGAATTTAACCATTTCTTCCAAAAAAGGCTTATCTCCCTGTTTCCAGCGCTTTTCTGACACTTGGGCTGACATGTGATGAAAAAGTCAGAAATCTTAATCAATGCTTCCAAAAAAGGCTTATCTCCCCGTTTCCAGCTGTTTAGTGACATTTGGGATGATGTGTGATGAAAAATTCAAGAATTTAACCTTTTCTTCCAAAAAAGGCTTATCTCCCTGTTTCCAGCGCTTTTCTGACACTTGGGCTGACATGTGATGAAAAAGTCAGAAATCTTAATCAATGCTTCCAAAAAAGGCTTATCTCCCCGTTTCCAGCTGTTTAGTGACATTTGGGATGATGTGTGATAAAAAATTCAAGAATTTAACCATTTCTTCCAAAAAAAGGCAGATCTCCCTGTTTCCAGCGCTTTTCTGACACTGGAGCTGATATGTGATGAAAAAGTCAAAATGTTAACCATTGCTTCCAAAAAAGGCTTATCTCCCCGTTTCCAGCTGTTTAGTGACATTTGGGATGATGTGTGATGAAAAATTCAAGAATATAACCTTTTCTTCCAAAAAAAGGCAGATCTCCCTGTTTCCAGCGCTTTTCTGACACTTGGGCTGACATGTGATGAAAAAGTCAGAAATCTTAATCAATGCTTCCAAAAAAGGCTTATCTCCCCGTTTCCAGCTGTTTAGTGACATTTGGGATGATGTGTGATGAAAAATTCAAGAATTTAACCATTTCTTCCAAAAAAGGCTTATCTCCCTGTTTCCAGCGCTTTTCTGACACTTGGGCTGACATGTGATGAAAAAGTCAAAATGTTAACCATTGCTTCCAAAAAAGGCTTATCTCCCCGTTTCCAGCTGTTTAGTGACATTTGGGATGATGTGTGATGAAAAATTCAAGAATATAACCTTTTCTTCCAAAAAAAGGCAGATCTCCCTGTTTCCAGCGCTTTTCTGACACTTGGGCTGACATGTGATGAAAAAGTCAGAAATCTTAATCAATGCTTCCGAAAAAGGCTTATCTCCCCGTTTCCAGCTGTTTAGTGACATTTGGGATGATGTGTGATGAAAAATTCAAGAATTTAACCATTTCTTCCAAAAAAGGCTTATCTCCCTGTTTCCAGCGCTTTTCTGACACTTGGGCTGACATGTGATGAAAAAGTCAGTAATCTTAATCAATGCTTCCAAAAAAGGCTTATCTCCCCGTTTCCAGCTGTTTAGTGACATTGGGGATGATGTGTGATGAAAAATTCAAGAATTTAACCTTTTCTTCCAAAAAAGGCTTATCTCCCTGTTTCCAGCGCTTTTCTGACACTTGGGCTGACATGTGATGAAAAAGTCAGAAATCATAATCAATGCTTCCAAAAAAGGCTTATCTCCCCGTTTCCAGCTGTTTAGTGACATTTGGGATGATGTGTGATAAAAAATTCAAGAATTTAACCATTTCTTCCAAAAAAAGGCAGATCTCCCTGTTTCCAGCGCATTTCTGACACTGGAGCTGATATGTGATGAAAAAGTCAAAATGTTAACCATTGCTTCCAAAAAAGGCTTATCTCCCCGTTTCCAGCTGTTTAGTGACATTTGGGATGATGTGTGATGAAAAATTCAAGAATTTAACCATTTCTTCCAAAAAAGGCTTATCTCCCTGTTTCCAGCGCTTTTCTGACACTTGGGCTGACATGTGATGAAAAAGTCAGAAATCTTAATCAATGCTTCCAAAAAAGGCTTATCTCCCCGTTTCCAGCTGTTTAGTGACATTTGGGATGATGTGTGATGAAAAATTCAAGAATTTAACCATTTCTTCCAAAAAAGGCTTATCTCCCTGTTTCCAGCGCTTTTCTGACACTTGGGCTGACATGTGATGAAAAAGTTAAAATGTTAACCATTGCTTCCAAAAAAGGCTTATCTCCCCGTTTCCAGCTGTTTAGTGACATTTGGGATGATGTGTGATGAAAAATTCAAGAATATAACCTTTTCTTCCAAAAAAAGGCAGATCTCCCTGTTTCCAGCGCTTTTCTGACACTTGGGCTGACATGTGATGAAAAAGTCAGAAATCTTAATCAATGCTTCCAAAAAAGGCTTATCTCCCCGTTTCCAGCTGTTTAGTGACATTTGGGATGATGTGTGATGAAAAATTCAAGAATATAACCATTTCTTCCAAAAAAGGCTTATCTCCCTGTTTCCAGCGCTTTTCTGACACTTGGGCTGACATGTGATGAAAAAGTCAAAATGTTAACCATTGCTTCCAAAAAAGGCTTATCTCCCCGTTTCCAGCTGTTTAGTGACATTTGGGATGATGTGTGATGAAAAATTCAAGAATATAACCTTTTCTTCCAAAAAAAGGCAGATCTCCCTGTTTCCAGCGCTTTTCTGACACTTGGGCTGACATGTGATGAAAAAGTCAGAAATCTTAATCAATGCTTCCAAAAAAGGCTTATCTCCCCGTTTCCAGCTGTTTAGTTACATTTGGGATGATGTGTGATGAAAAATTCAAGAATTTAACCATTTCTTCCAAAAAAGGCTTATCTCCCTGTTTCCAGCGCTTTTCTGACACTTGGGCTGACATGTGATGAAAAAGTCAGAAATCTTAATCAATGCTTCCAAAAAAGGCTTATCTCCCCGTTTCCAGCTGTTTAGTGACATTTGGGATGATGTGTGATGAAAAATTCAAGAATTTAACCATTTCTTCCAAAAAAGGCTTATCTCCCTGTTTCCAGCGCTTTTCTGACACTTGGGCTGACATGTGATGAAAAAGTCAGAAATCTTAATCAATGCTTCCAAAAAAGGCTTATCTCCCCGTTTCCAGCTGTTTAGTGACATTTGGGATGATGTGTGATGAAAAATTCAAGAATTTAACCTTTTCTTCCAAAAAAAGGCAGATCTCCCTGTTTCCAGCGCTTTTCTGACACTGGAGCTGATATGTGATGAAAAAGTCAAAATGTTAACCATTGCTTCCAAAAAAGGCTTATCTCCCCGTTTCCAGCTGTTTAGTGACATTTGGGATGATGTGTGATGAAAAATTCAAGAATATTACCTTTTCTTCCAAAAAAAGGCAGATCTCCCTGTTTCCAGCGCTTTTCTGACACTTGGGCTGACATGTGATGAAAAAGTCAGAAATCTTAATCAATGCTTCCAAAAAAGGCTTATCTCCCCGTTTCCAGCTGTTTAGTGACATTTGGGATGATGTGTGATGAAAAATTCAAGAATTTAACCATTTCTTCCAAAAAAGGCTTATCTCCCTGTTTCCAGCGCTTTTCTGACACTTGGGCTGACATGTGATGAAAAAGTCAGAAATCTTAATCAATGCGTCCAAAAAAGGCTTATCTCCCCGATTCCAGCTGTTTAGTGACATTTGGGATGATGTGTGATGAAAAATTCAAGAATTTAACCATTTCTTCCAAAAAAGGCTTATCTCCCTGTTTCCAGCGCTTTTCTGACACTTGGGCTGACATGTGATGAAAAAGTCAAAATGTTAACCATTGCTTCCAAAAAAGGCTTATCTCCCCGTTTCCAGCTGTTTAGTGACATTTGGGATGATGTGTGATGAAAAATTCAAGAATATAACCTTTTCTTCCAAAAAAAGGTAGATCTCCCTGTTTCCAGCGCTTTTCTGACACTTGGGCTGACATGTGATGAAAAAGTCAGAAATCTTAATCAATGCTTCCAAAAAAGGCTTATCTCCCCGTTTCCAGCTGTTTAGTGACATTTGGGATGATGTGTGATGAAAAATTCAAGAATTTAACCATTTCTTCCAAAAAAGGCTTATCTCCCTGTTTCCAGCACTTTTCTGACACTTGGGCTGACATGTGATGAAAAAGTCAAAATGTTAACCATTGCTTCCAAAAAAGGCTTATCTCCCCGTTTCCAGCTGTTTAGTGACATTTGGGATGATGTGTGATGAAAAATTCAAGAATATAACCTTTTCTTCCAAAAAAAGGCAGATCTCCCTGTTTCCAGCGCTTTTCTGACACTTGGGCTGACATGTGATGAAAAAGTCAGAAATCTTAATCAATGCTTCCAAAAAAGGCTTATCTCCCCGTTTCCAGCTGTTTAGTGACATTTGGGATGATGTGTGATGAAAAATTCAAGAATTTAACCATTTCTTCCAAAAAAGGCTTATCTCCCTGTTTCCAGCGCTTTTCTGACACTTGGGCTGACATGTGATGAAAAAGTCAGAAATCTTAATCAATGCTTCCAAAAAAGGCTTATATCCCCGTTTCCAGCTGTTTAGTGACATTTGGGATGATGTGTGATGAAAAATTCAAGAATTTAACCATTTCTTCCAAAAAAGGCTTATCTCCCTGTTTCCAGCGCTTTTCTGACACTTGGGCTGACATGTGATGAAAGAGTCAGAAATCTTAATCAATGCTTCCAAAAAAGGCTTATCTCCCCGTTTCCAGCTGTTTAGTGACATTTGGGATGATGTGTGATGAAAAATTCAAGAATTTAACCTTTTCTTCCAAAAAAAGGCAGATCTCCCTGTTTCCAGTGCTTTTCTGACACTGGAGCTGATATGTGATGAAAAAGTCAAAATGTTAACCATTGCTTCCAAAAAAGGCTTATCTCCCCGTTTCCAGCTGTTTAGTGACATTTGGGATGATGTGTGATGAAAAATTCAAGAATATAACCTTTTCTTCCAAAAAAAGGCAGATCTCCCTGTTTCCAGCGCTTTTCTGACACTTGGGCTGACATGTGATGAAAAAGTCAGAAATCTTAATCAATGCTTCCAAAAAAGGCTTATCTCCCCGTTTGCAGTTGTTTAGTGACATTTGGGATGATGTGTGATGAAAAATTCAAGAATATAACCTTTTCTTCCAAAAAAAGGCAGATCTCCCTGTTTCCAGCGCTTTTCTGACACTTGGGCTGACATGTGATGAAAAAGTCAGAAATCTTAATCAATGCTTCCAAAAAAGGCTTATCTCCCCGTTTCCAGCTGTTTAGTGACATTTGGGATGATGTATGATGAAAAATTCAAGAATTTAACCTTTTCTTCCAAAAAAGGCTTATCTCCCTGTTTCCAGCGCTTTTCTGACACTTGGGCTGACATGTGATGAAAAAGTCAGAAATCTTAATCAATGCTTCCAAAAAAGGCTTATCTCCCCGTTTCCAGCTGTTTAGTGACATTTGGGATGATGTGTGATAAAAAATTCAAGAATTTAACCATTTCTTCCAAAAAAAGGCAGATCTCCCTGTTTCCAGCGCTTTTCTGACACTGGAGCTGATATGTGATGAAAAAGTCAAAATGTTAACCATTGCTTCCAAAAAAGGCTTATCTCCCCGTTTCCAGCTGTTTAGTGACATTTGGGATGATGTGTGATGAAAAATTCAAGAATATTACCTTTTCTTCCAAAAAAAGGCAGATCTCCCTGTTTCCAGCGCTTTTCTGACACTTGGGCTGACATGTGATGAAAAAGTCAGAAATCTTAATCAATGCTTCCAAAAAAGGCTTATCTCCCCGTTTCCAGCTGTTTAGTGACATTTGGGATGATGTGTGATGAAAAATTCAAGAATTTAACCATTTCTTCCAAAAAAGGCTTATCTCCCTGTTTCCAGCGCTTTTCTGACACTTGGGCTGACATGTGATGAAAAAGTCAGAAATCTTAATCAATGCTTCCAAAAAAGGCTTATCTCCCCGATTCCAGCTGTTTAGTGACATTTGTGATGATGTGTGATGAAAAATTCAAGAATTTAACCATTTCTTCCAAAAAAGGCTTATCTCCCTGTTTCCAGCGCTTTTCTGACACTTGGGCTGACATGTGATGAAAAAGTCAAAATGTTAACCATTGCTTCCAAAAAAGGCTTATCTCCCCGTTTCCAGCTGTTTAGTGACATTTGGGATGATGTGTGATGAAAAATTCAAGAATATAACCTATTCTTCCAAAAAAAGGTAGATCTCCCTGTTTCCAGCGCTTTTCTGACACTTGGGCTGACATGTGATGAAAAAGTCAGAAATCTTAATCAATGCTTCCAAAAAAGGCTTATCTCCCCGTTTCCAGCTGTTTAGTGACATTTGGGATGATGTGTGATGAAAAATTCAAGAATTTAACCATTTCTTCCAAAAAAGGCTTATCTCCCTGTTTCCAGCACTTTTCTGACACTTGGGCTGACATGTGATGAAAAAGTCAAAATGTTAACCATTGCTTCCAAAAAAGGCTTATCTCCCCGTTTCCAGCTGTTTAGTGACATTTGGGATGATGTGTGATGAAAAATTCAAGAATATAACCTTTTCTTCCAAAAAAAGGCAGATCTCCCTGTTTCCAGCGCTTTTCTGACACTTGGGCTGACATGTGATGAAAAAGTCAGAAATCTTAATCAATGCTTCCAAAAAAGGCTTATCTCCCCGTTTCCAGCTGTTTAGTGACATTTGGGATGATGTGTGATGAAAAATTCAAGAATTTAACCATTTCTTCCAAAAAAGGCTTATCTCCCTGTTTCCAGCGCTTTTCTGACACTTGGGCTGACATGTGATGAAAAAGTCAGAAATCTTAATCAATGCTTCCAAAAAAGGCTTATCTCCCCGTTTCCAGCTGTTTAGTGACATTTGGGATGATGTGTAATGAAAAATTCAAGAATTTAACCATTTCTTCCAAAAAAGGCTTATCTCCCTGTTTCCAGCGCTTTTCTGACACTTGGGCTGACATGTGATGAAAAAGTCAGAAATCTTAATCAATGCTTCCAAAAAAGGCTTATCTCCCCGTTTCCAGCTGTTTAGTGACATTTGGGATGATGTGTGATGAAAAATTCAAGAATTTAACCTTTTCTTCCAAAAAAAGGCAGATCTCCCTGTTTCCAGTGCTTTTCTGACACTGGAGCTGATATGTGATGAAAAAGTCAAAATGTTAACCATTGCTTCCAAAAAAGGCTTATCTCCCCGTTTCCAGCTGTTTAGTGACATTTGGGATGATGTGTGATGAAAAATTCAAGAATATAACCTTTTCTTCCAAAAAAAGTCAGATCTCCCTGTTTCCAGCACTTTTCTGACACTTGGGCTGACATGTGATGAAAAAGTCAGAAATCTTAATCAATGCTTCCAAAAAAGGCTTATCTCCCCGTTTCCAGCTGTTTAGTGACATTTGGGATGATGTGTGATGAAAAATTCAAGAATATAACCTTTTCTTCCAAAAAAAGGCAGATCTCCCTGTTTCCAGCGCTTTTCTGACACTTGGGCTGACATGTGATGAAAAAGTCAGAAATCTTAATCAATGCTTCCAAAAAAGGCTTATCTCCCCGTTTCCAGCTGTTTAGTGACATTTGGGATGATGTGTGATGAAAAATTCAAGAATTTAACCTTTTCTTCCAAAAAAGGCTTATCTCCCTGTTTCCAGCGCTTTTCTGACACTTGGGCTGACATGTGATGAAAAAGTCAGAAATCTTAATCAATGCTTCCAAAAAAGGCTTATCTCCCCGTTTCCAGCTGTTTAGTGACATTTGGGATGATGTGTGATAAAAAATTCAAGAATTTAACCATTTCTTCCAAAAAAAGGCAGATCTCCCTGTTTCCAGCGCTTTTCTGACACTGGAGCTGATATGTGATGAAAAAGTCAAAATGTTAACCATTGCTTCCAAAAAAGGCTTATCTCCCCGTTTCCAGCTGTTTAGTGACATTTGGGATGATGTGTGATGAAAAATTCAAGAATTTAACCATTTCTTCCAAAAAAGGCTTATCTCCCTGTTTCCAGCGCTTTTCTGACACTTGGGCTGACATGTGATGAAAAAGTCAGAAATCTTAATCAATGCTTCCAAAAAAGGCTTATCTCCCCGTTTCCAGCTGTTTAGTGACATTTGGGATGATGTGTGATGAAAAATTCAAGAATTTAACCTTTTCTTCCAAAAAAAGGCAGATCTCCCTGTTTCCAGCGCTTTTCTGACACTGGAGCTGATATGTGATGAAAAAGTCAAAATGTTAACGATTGCTTCCAAAAAAGGCTTATCTCCCCGTTTCCAGCTGTTTAGTGACATTTGGGATGATGTGTGATGAAAAATTCAAGAATATAACCTTTTCTTCCAAAAAAAGGCAGATCTCCCTGTTTCCAGCGCTTTTCTGACACTTGGGCTGACATGTGATGAAAAAGTCAGAAATCTTAATCAATGCTTCCAAAAAAGGCTTATCTCCCCGTTTCCAGCTGTTTAGTGACATTTGGGATGATGTGTGATGAAAAATTCAAGAATTTAACCATTTCTTCCAAAAAAGGCTTATCTCCCTGTTTCCAGCGCTTTTCTGACACTTGGGCTGACATGTGATGAAAAAGTCAAAATGTTAACCATTGCTTCCAAAAAAGGCTTATCTCCCCGTTTCCAGCTGTTTAGTGACATTTGGGATGATGTGTGATGAAAAATTCAAGAATATAACCTTTTCTTCCAAAAAAAGGCAGATCTCCCTGTTTCCAGCGCTTTTCTGACACTTGGGCTGACATGTGATGAAAAAGTCAGAAATCTTAATCAATGCTTCCAAAAAAGGCTTATCTCCCCGTTTCCAGCTGTTTAGTGACATTTGGGATGATGTGTGATGAAAAATTCAAGAATTTAACCATTTCTTCCAAAAAAGGCTTATCTCCCTGTTTCCAGCGCTTTTCTGACACTTGGGCTGACATGTGATGAAAAAGTCAGAAATCTTAATCAATGCTTCCAAAAAAGGCTTATCTCCCCGTTTCCAGCTGTTTAGTGACGTTTGGGATGATGTGTGATGAAAAATTCAAGAATTTAACCTTTTCTTCCAAAAAAAGGCAGATCTCCCTGTTTCCAGCGCTTTTCTGACACTGGAGCTGATATGTGATGAAAAAGTCAAAATGTTAACGATTGCTTCCAAAAAAGGCTTATCTCCCCGTTTCCAGCTGTTTAGTGACATTTGGGATGATGTGTGATGAAAAATTCAAGAATATAACCTTTTCTTCCAAAAAAAGGCAGATCTCCCTGTTTCCAGCGCTTTTCTGACACTTGGGCTGACATGTGATGAAAAAGTCAGAAATCTTAATCAATGCTTCCAAAAAAGGCTTATCTCCCCGTTTCCAGCTGTTTAGTGACATTTGGGATGATGTGTGATGAAAAATTCAAGAATTTAACCATTTCTTCCAAAAAAGGCTTATCTCCCTGTTTCCAGCGCTTTTCTGACACTTGGGCTGACATGTGATGAAAAAGTCAAAATGTTAACCATTGCTTCCAAAAAAGGCTTATCTCCCCGTTTCCAGCTGTTTAGTGACATTTGGGATGATGTGTGATGAAAAATTCAAGAATATAACCTTTTCTTCCAAAAAAAGGCAGATCTCCCTGTTTCCAGCGCTTTTCTGACACTTGGGCTGACATGTGATGAAAAAGTCAGAAATCTTAATCAATGCTTCCAAAAAAGGCTTATCTCCCCGTTTCCAGCTGTTTAGTGACATTTGGGATGATGTGTGATGAAAAATTCAAGAATTTAACCATTTCTTCCAAAAAAGGCTTATCTCCCTGTTTCCAGCGCTTTTCTGACACTTGGGCTGACATGTGATGAAAAAGTCAGAAATCTTAATCAATGCTTCCAAAAAAGGCTTATCTCCCCGTTTCCAGCTGTTTAGTGACGTTTGGGATGATGTGTGATGAAAAATTCAAGAATTTAACCTTTTCTTCCAAAAAAAGGCAGATCTCCCTGTTTCCAGCGCTTTTCTGACACTGGAGCTGATATGTGATGAAAAAGTCAAAATGTTAACCATTGCTTCCAAAAAAGGCTGATCTCCCCGTTTCCAGCTGTTTAGTGACATTTGGGATGATGTGTGATGAAAAATTCAAGAATATAACCTTTTCTTCCAAAAAAAGGCAGATCTCCCTGTTTCCAGCGCTTTTCTGACACTTGGGCTGACATGTGATGAAAAAGTCAGAAATCTTAATCAATGCTTCCAAAAAAGGCTTATCTCCCCGTTTCCAGCTGTTTAGTGACATTTGGGATGATGTGTGATGAAAAATTCAAGAATTTAACCATTTCTTCCAAAAAAAGGCTTATCTCCCTGTTTCCAGCGCTTTTCTGACACTTGGGCTGACATGTGATGAAAAAGTCAGGAATCTTAATCAATGCTTCCAAAAAAGGCTTATCTCCCGGTTTCCAGCTGTTTAGTGACATTTGGGATGATGTGTGATGAAAAATTCAAGAATATAACCTTTTCTTCCAAAAAAAGGCAGATCTCCCTGTTTCCAGCGCTTTTCTGACACTTGGGCTGACATGTGATGAAAAAGTCAGAAATCTTAATCAATGCTTCCAAAAAAGGCTTATCTCCCCGTTTCCAGCTGTTTAGTGACATTTGGGATGATGTGTGATGAAAAATTCAAGAATTTAACCATTTCTTCCAAAAAAGGCTTATCTCCCTGTTTCCAGCGCTTTTCTGACACTTGGGCTGACATGTGATGAAAAAGTCAGAAATCTTAATCAATGCTTCCAAAAAAGGCTTATCTCCCCGTTTCCAGCTGTTTAGTGACATTTGGGATGATGTGTGATGAAAAATTCAAGAATTTAACCATTTCTTCCAAAAAAGGCTTATCTCCCTGTTTCCAGCGCTTTTCTGACACTTGGGCTGACATGTGATGAAAAAGTCAGAAATCTTAATCAATGCTTCCAAAAAAGGCTTATCTCCCCGTTTCCAGCTGTTTAGTGACATTTGGGATGATGTGTGATGAAAAATTCAAGAATTTAACCTTTTCTTCCAAAAAAAGGCAGATCTACCTGTTTCCAGCGCTTTTCTGACACTGGAGCTGATATGTGATGAAAAAGTCAAAATGTTAACCATTGCTTCCAAAAAAGGCTTATCTCCCCGTTTCCAGCTGTTTAGTGACATTTGGGATGATGTGTGATGAAAAATTCAAGAATACAACCTTTTCTTCCAAAAAAAGGCAGATCTCCCTGTTTCCAGCGCTTTTCTGACACTTGGGCTGACATGTGATGAAAAAGTCAGAAATCTTAATCAATGCTTCCAAAAAAGGCTTATCTCCCCGTTTCCAGCTGTTTAGTGACATTTGGGATGATGTGTGATGAAAAATTCAAGAATTTAACCATTTCTTCCAAAAAAGGCTTATCTCCCTGTTTCCAGCGCTTTTCTGACACTTGGGCTGACATGAGATGAAAAAGTCAGAAATCTTAATCAATGCTTCCAAAAAAGGCTTATCTCCCCGTTTCCAGCTGTTTAGTGACATTTGGGATTATGTGTGATGAAAAATTCAAGAATTTAACCATTTCTTCCAAAAAAGGCTTATCTCCCTGTTTCCAGCGCTTTTCTGACACTTGGGCTGACATGTGATGAAAAAGTCAGAAATCTTAATCAATGCTTCCAAAAAAGGCTTATCTCCCCGTTTCCAGCTGTTTAGTGACATTTGGGATGATGTGTAATGAAAAATTCAAGAATTTAACCGTTTCTTCCAAAAAAAGGCAGATCTCCCTGTTTCCAGCGCTTTTCTGACACTGGAGCTGATATGTGATGAAAAAGTCAAAATGTTAACCATTGCTTCCAAAAAAGGCTTATCTCCCCGTTTCCAGCTGTTTAGTGACATTTGGGATGATGTGTGATGAAAAATTCAAGAATTTAACCATTTCTTCCAAAAAAGGCTTATCTCCCTGTTTCCAGCGCTTTTCTGACACTTGGGCTGACATGTGATGAAAAAGTCAGAAATCTTAATCAATGCTTCCAAAAAAGGCTTATCTCCCCGTTTCCAGCTGTTTAGTGACATTTGGGATGATGTGTGATGAAAAATTCAAGAAAATAACCTTTTCTTCCAAAAAAAGGCAGATCTCCCTGTTTCCAGCGCTTTTCTGACACTTGGGCTGACATGTGATGAAAAAGTCAGAAATCTTAATCAATGCTTCCAAAAAAGGCTTATCTCCCCGTTTCCAGCTGTTTAGTGACATTTGGGATGATGTGTGATGAAAAATTCAAGAATTTAACCATTTCTTCCAAAAAAAGGCTTATCTCCCTGTTTCCAGCGCTTTTCTGACACTTGGGCTGACATGTGATGAAAAAGTCAGAAATCTTAATCAATGCTTCCAAAAAAGGCTTATCTCCCCGTTTCCAGCTGTTTAGTGACATTTGGGATGATGTGTGATGAAAAATTCAAGAATATAACCTTTTCTTCCAAAAAAAGGCAGATCTCCCTGTTTCCAGCGCTTTTCTGACACTTGGGCTGACATGTGATGAAAAAGTCAGAAATCTTAATCAATGCTTCCAAAAAAGGCTTATCTCCCCGTTTCCAGCTGTTTAGTGACATTTGGGATGATGTGTGATGAAAAATTCAAGAATTTAACCATTTCTTCCAAAAAAGGCTTATCTCCCTGTTTCCAGCGCTTTTCTGACACTTGGGCTGACATGAGATGAAAAAGTCAGAAATCTTAATCAATGCTTCCAAAAAAGGCTTATCTCCCCGTTTCCAGCTGTTTAGTGACATTTGGGATTATGTGTGATGAAAAATTCAAGAATTTAACCATTTCTTCCAAAAAAGGCTTATCTCCCTGTTTCCAGCGCTTTTCTGACACTTGGGCTGACATGTGATGAAAAAGTCAGAAATCTTAATCAATGCTTCCAAAAAAGGCTTATCTCCCCGTTTCCAGCTGTTTAGTGACATTTGGGATGATGTGTAATGAAAAATTCAAGAATTTAACCGTTTCTTCCAAAAAAAGGCAGATCTCCCTGTTTCCAGCGCTTTTCTGACACTGGAGCTGATATGTGATGAAAAAGTCAAAATGTTAACCATTGCTTCCAAAAAAGGCTTATCTCCCCGTTTCCAGCTGTTTAGTGACATTTGGGATGATGTGTGATGAAAAATTCAAGAATTTAACCATTTCTTCCAAAAAAGGCTTATCTCCCTGTTTCCAGCGCTTTTCTGACACTTGGGCTGACATGTGATGAAAAAGTCAGAAATCTTAATCAATGCTTCCAAAAAAGGCTTATCTCCCCGTTTCCAGCTGTTTAGTGACATTTGGGATGATGTGTGATGAAAAATTCAAGAAAATAACCTTTTCTTCCAAAAAAAGGCAGATCTCCCTGTTTCCAGCGCTTTTCTGACACTTGGGCTGACATGTGATGAAAAAGTCAGAAATCTTAATCAATGCTTCCAAAAAAGGCTTATCTCCCCGTTTCCAGCTGTTTAGTGACATTTGGGATGATGTGTGATGAAAAATTCAAGAATATAACCTTTTCTTCCAAAAAAAGACAGATCTCCCTGTTTCCAGCGCTTTTCTGACACTTGGGCTGACATGTGATGAAAAAGTCAGAAATCTTAATCAATGCTTCCAAAAAAGGCTTATCTCCCCGTTTCCAGCTGTTTAGTGACATTTGGGATGATGTGTGATGAAAAATTCAAGAATTTAACCATTTCTTCCAAAAAAGGCTTATCTCCCTGTTTCCAGCGCTTTTCTGACACTTGGGCTGACATGTGATGAAAAAGTCAGAAATCTTAATCAATGCTTCCAAAAAAGGCTTATCTCCCCGTTTCCAGCTGTTTAGTGACATTTGGGATGATGTGTGATGAAAAATTCAAGAATTTAACCATTTCTTCCAAAAAAGGCTTATCTCCCTGTTTCCAGCGCTTTTCTGACACTTGGGCTGACATGTGATGAAAAAGTCAGAAATCTTAATCAATGCTTCCAAAAAAGGCTTATCTCCCCGTTTCCAGCTGTTTAGTGACATTTGGGATGATGTGTGATGAAAAATTCAAGAATTTAACCTTTTCTTCCAAAAAAAGGCAGATCTACCTGTTTCCAGCGCTTTTCTGACACTGGAGCTGATATGTGATGAAAAAGTCAAAATGTTAACCATTGCTTCCAAAAAAGGCTTATCTCCCCGTTTCCAGCTGTTTAGTGACATTTGGGATGATGTGTGATGAAAAATTCAAGAATACAACCTTTTCTTCCAAAAAAAGGCAGATCTCCCTGTTTCCAGCGCTTTTCTGACACTTGGGCTGACATGTGATGAAAAAGTCAGAAATCTTAATCAATGCTTCCAAAAAAGGCTTATCTCACCGTTTCCAGCTGTTTAGTGACATTTGGGATGATGTGTGATGAAAAATTCAAGAATTTAACCATTTCTTCCAAAAAAGGCTTATCTCCCTGTTTCCAGCGCTTTTCTGACACTTGGGCTGACATGAGATGAAAAAGTCAGAAATCTTAATCAATGCTTCCAAAAAAGGCTTATCTCCCCGTTTCCAGCTGTTTAGTGACATTTGGGATTATGTGTGATGAAAAATTCAAGAATTTAACCATTTCTTCCAAAAAAGGCTTATCTCCCTGTTTCCAGCGCTTTTCTGACACTTGGGCTGACATGTGATGAAAAAGTCAGAAATCTTAATCAATGCTTCCAAAAAAGGCTTATCTCCCCGTTTCCAGCTGTTTAGTGACATTTGGGATGATGTGTAATGAAAAATTCAAGAATTTAACCGTTTCTTCCAAAAAAAGGCAGATCTCCCTGTTTCCAGCGCTTTTCTGACACTGGAGCTGATATGTGATGAAAAAGTCAAAATGTTAACCATTGCTTCCAAAAAAGGCTTATCTCCCCGTTTCCAGCTGTTTAGTGACATTTGGGATGATGTGTGATGAAAAATTCAAGAATTTAACCATTTCTTCCAAAAAAGGCTTATCTCCCTGTTTCCAGCGCTTTTCTGACACTTGGGCTGACATGTGATGAAAAAGTCAGAAATCTTAATCAATGCTTCCAAAAAAGGCTTATCTCCCCGTTTCCAGCTGTTTAGTGACATTTGGGATGATGTGTGATGAAAAATTCAAGAATATAACCTTTTCTTCCAAAAAAAGGCAGATCTCCCTGTTTCCAGCGCTTTTCTGACACTTGGGCTGACATGTGATGAAAAAGTCAGAAATCTTAATCAATGCTTCCAAAAAAGGCTTATCTCCCCGTTTCCAGCTGTTTAGTGACATTTGGGATGATGTGTGATGAAAAATTCAATAATTTAACCATTTCTTCCAAAAAAGGCTTATCTCCCTGTTTCCAGCGCTTTTCTGACACTTGGGCTGACATGAGATGAAAAAGTCAGAAATCTTAATCAATGCTTCCAAAAAAGGCTTATCTCCCCGTTTCCAGCTGTTTAGTGACATTTGGGATGATGTGTGATGAAAAATTCAAGAATTTAACCATTTCTTCCAAAAAAGGCTTATCTCCCTGTTTCCAGCGCTTTTCTGACACTTGGGCTGACATGTGATGAAAAAGTCAGAAATCTTAATCAATGCTTCCAAAAAAGGCTTATCTCCCCGTTTCCAGCTGTTTAGTGACATTTGGGATGATGTGTAATGAAAAATTCAAGAATTTAACCTTTTCTTCCAAAAAAAGGCAGATCTCCCTGTTTCCAGCGCTTTTCTGACACTGGAGCTGATATGTGATGAAAAAGTCAAAATGTTAACCATTGCTTCCAAAAAAGGCTTATCTCCCCGTTTCCAGCTGTTTAGTGACATTTGGGATGATGTGTGATGAAAAATTCAAGAATTTAACCATTTCTTCCAAAAAAGGCTTATCTCCCTGTTTCCAGCGCTTTTCTGACACTTGGGCTGACATGTGATGAAAAAGTCAGAAATCTTAATCAATGTTTCCAAAAAAGGCTTATCTCCCCGTTTCCAGCTGTTTAGTGACATTTGGGATGATGTGTGATGAAAAATTCAAGAATATAACCTTTTCTTCCAAAAAAAAGGCAGATCTCCCTGTTTCCAGCGCTTTTCTGACACTTGGGCTGACATGTGATGAAAAAGTCAGAAATCTTAATCAATGCTTCCAAAAAAGGCTTATCTCCCCGTTTCCAGCTGTTTAGTGACATTTGGGATGATGTGTGATGAAAAATTCAAGAATTTAACCTTTTCTTCCAAAAAAAGGCAGATCTACCTGTTTCCAGCGCTTTTCTAACACTGGAGCTGATATGTGATGAAAAAGTCAAAATGTTAACCATTGCTTCCAAAAAAGGCTTATCTCCCCGTTTCCAGCTGTTTAGTGACATTTGGGATGATGTGTGATGAAAAATTCAAGAATATAACCATTTCTTCCAAAAAAAAGGCAGATCTCCCTGTTTCCAGCGCTTTTCTGACACTTGGGCTGACATGTGATGAAAAAGTCAGAAATCTTAATCAATGCTTCCAAAAAAGGCTTATCTCCCCGTTTCCAGCTGTTTAGTGACATTTGGGATGATATGTGATGAAAAATTCAAGAATTTAACCATTTCTTCCAAAAAAGGCTTATCTCCCTGTTTCCAGCGCTTTTCTGACACTTGGGCTGACATGTGATGAAAAAGTCAGAAATCTTAATCATTGCTTCCAAAAAAGGCTTATCTCCCCGTTTCCATCTGTTTAGTGACATTTGGGATGATGTGTGATGAAAAATTCAAGAATATAACCTTTTCTTCCAAAAAAAGGCAGATCTCCCTGTTTCCAGCGCTTTTCTAACACTTGGGCTGACATGTGCTGAAAAAGTCAGAAATCTTAATCAATGCTTCCAAAAAAGGCTTATCTCCCCGTTTCCAGCTGTTTAGTGACATTTGGGATGATGTGTGATGAAAAATTCAAGAATTTAACCATTTCTTCCAAAAAAGGCTTATCTCCCTGTTTCCAGCGCTTTTCTGACACTTGGGCTGACATGTGATGAAAAAGTCAGAAATCTTAATCAATGCTTCCAAAAAAGGCTTATCTCCCCGTTTCCAGCTGTTTAGTGACATTTGGGATGATGTGTGATGAAAAATTCAAGAATTTAACCATTTCCTCCAAAAAAGGCTTATCTCCCTGTTTCCAGCGCTTTTCTGACACTTGGGCTGACATGTGATGGAAAAGTCAGAAATCTTAATCAATGCTTCCAAAAAAGGCTTATCTCCCCGTTTCCAGCTGTTTAGTGACATTTGGGATGATGTGTGATGAAAAATTCAAGAATTTAACCTTTTCTTCCAAAAAAAGGCAGATCTCCCTGTTTCCAGCGCTTTTCTGACACTGGAGCTGATATGTGATGAAAAAGTCAAAATGTTAACCATTGCTTCCAAAAAAGGCTTATCTCCCAGTTTCCAGCTGTTTAGTGACATTTGGGATGATGTGTGATGAAAAACTCAAGAATATAACCTTTTCTTCCAAAAAAAGGCAGATCTCCCTGTTTCCAGCGCTTTTCTGACACTTGGGCTGACATGTGATGAAAAAGTCAGAAATCTTAATCAATGCTTCCAAAAAAGGCTTATCTCCCCGTTTCCAGCTGTTTAGTGACATTTGGGATGATGTGTGATGAAAAATTCAAGAATTTAACCATTTCTTCCAAAAAAGGCTTATCTCCCTGTTTCCAGCGCTTTTCTGACACTTGGGCTGACATGTGATGAAAAAGTCAGAAATCTTAATCAATGCTTCCAAAAAAGGCTTATCTCCCCGTTTCCAGCTGTTTAGTGACATTTGGGATGATGTGAGATGAAAAATTCAAGAATTTAACCTTTTCTTCCAAAAAAAGGCAGATCTCCCTGTTTCCAGCGCTCTTCTGACACTGGAGCTGATATGTGATGAAAAAGTCAAAATGTTAACCATTGCTTCCAAAAAAGGCTTATCTCCCCGTTTCCAGCTGTTTAGTGACATTTGGGATGATGTGTGATGAAAAATTCAAGAATTTAACCATTTCTTCCAAAAAAGGCTTATCTCCCTGTTTCCAGCGCTTTTCTGACACTTGGGCTGACATGTGATGAAAAAGTCAGAAATCTTAATCAATGCTTCCAAAAAAGGCTTATCTCCCCGTTTCCAGCTGTTTAGTGACATTTGGGATGATGTGTGATGAAAAATTCAAGAATTTAACCATTTCTTCCAAAAAAGGCTTATCTCCCTGTTTCCAGCGCTTTTCTGACACTTGGGCTGACATGTGATGAAAAAGTCAGAAATCTTAATCAATGCTTCCAAAAAAGGCTTATCTCCCCGTTTCCAGCTGTTTAGTGACATTTGGGATGATGTGTGATGAAAAATTCAAGAATTTAACCTTTTCTTCCAAAAAAAGGCAGATCTCCCTGTTTCCAGCGCTTTTCTGACACTGGAGCTGATATGTGATGAAAAAGTCAAAATGTTAACCATTGCTTCCAAAAAAGGCTTATCTCCCCGTTTCCAGCTGTTTAGTGACATTTGGGATGATGTGTGATGAAAAATTCAAGAATATAACCTTTTCTTCCAAAAATAGGCAGATCTCCCTGTTTCCAGCGCTTTTCTGACACTTGGGCTGACATGTGATGAAAAAGTCAGAAATCTTAATCAATGCTTCCAAAAAAGGCTTATCTCCCCGTTTCCAGCTGTTTAGTGACATTTGGGATGATGTGAGATGAAAAATTCAAGAATTTAACCTTTTCTTCCAAAAAAAGGCAGATCTCCCTGTTTCCAGCGCTCTTCTGACACTGGAGCTGATATGTGATGAAAAAGTCAAAATGTTAACCATTGCTTCCAAAAAAGGCTTATCTCCCCGTTTCCAGCTGTTTAGTGACATTTGGGATGATGTGTGATGAAAAATTCAAGAATTTAACCATTTCTTCCAAAAAAGGCTTATCTCCCTGTTTCCAGCGCTTTTCTGACACTTGGGCTGACATGTGATGAAAAAGTCAGAAATCTTAATCAATGCTTCCAAAAAAGGCTTATCTCCCCGTTTCCAGCTGTTTAGTGACATTTGGGATGATGTGTGATGAAAAATTCAAGAATTTAACCATTTCTTCCAAAAAAGGCTTATCTCCCTGTTTCCAGCGCTTTTCTGACACTTGGGCTGACATGTGATGAAAAAGTCAAAAATCTTAATCAATGCTTCCAAAAAAGGCTTATCTCCCCGTTTCCAGCTGTTTAGTGACATTTGGGATGATGTGTGATGAAAAATTCAAGAATTTAACCTTTTCTTCCAAAAAAAGGCAGATCTCCCTGTTTCCAGCGCTTTTCTGACACTGGAGCTGATATGTGATGAAAAAGTCAAAATGTTAACCATTGCTTCCAAAAAAGGCTTATCTCCCCGTTTCCAGCTGTTTAGTGACATTTGGGATGATGTGTGATGAAAAATTCAAGAATATAACCTTTTCTTCCAAAAATAGGCAGATCTCCCTGTTTCCAGCGCTTTTCTGACACTTGGGCTGACATGTGATGAAAAAGTCAGAAATCTTAATCAATGCTTCCAAAAAAGGCTTATCTCCCCGTTTCCAGCTGTTTAGTGACATTTGGGATGATGTGTGATGAAAAATTCAAGAATATAACCTTTTCTTCCAAAAAAAGGCAGATCTCCCTGTTTCCAGCGCTTTTCTGACACTTGGGCTGACATGTGATGAAAAAGTCAGAAATCTTAATCAATGCTTCCAAAAAAGGCTTATCTCCCCGTTTCCAGCTGTTTAGTGACATTTGGGATGATGTGTGATAAAAAATTCAAGAATTTAACCATTTCTTCCAAAAAAAGGCAGATCTCCCTGTTTCCAGCGCTTTTCTGACACTGGAGCTGATATGTGATGAAAAAGTCAAAATGTTAACCATTGCTTCCAAAAAAGGCTTATCTCCCCGTTTCCAGCTGTTTAGTGACATTTGGGATGATGTGTGATGAAAAATTCAAGAATTTAACCATTTCTTCCAAAAAAGGCTTATCTCCCTGTTTCCAGCGCTTTTCTGACACTTGGGCTGACATGTGATGAAAAAGTCAAAATGTTAACCATTGCTTCCAAAAAAGGCTTATCTCCCCGTTTCCAGCTGTTTAGTGACATTTGGGATGATGTGTGATGAAAAATTCAAGAATATAATCTTTTCTTCCAAAAAAAGGCAGATCTCCCTGTTTCCAGCGCTTTTCTGACACTTGGGCTGACATGTGATGAAAAAGTCAAAATGTTAACCATTGCTTCCAAAAAAGGCTTATCTCCCCGTTTCCAGCTGTTTAGTGACATTTGGGATGATGTGTGATGAAAAATTCAAGAATTTAACCTTTTCTTCCAAAAAAGGCTTATCTCCCTGTTTCCAGCGCTTTTCTGACACTTGGGCTGACATGTGATGAAAAAGTCAGAAATCTTAATCATTGCTTCAAAAAAGGCTTATCTCCCCGTTTCCAGCTGTTTAGTGACATTTGGGATGATGTGTGATGAAAAATTCAAGAATTTAACCATTTCTTCCAAAAAAAGGCAGATCTCCCTGTTTCCAGCGCTTTTCTGACACTTGGGCTGACAAGTGATGAAAAAGTCAGAAATCTTAATCAATGCTTCCAAAAAAGGCTTATCTCCCCGTTTCCAGCTGTTTAGTGACATTTGGGATAATGTGTGATGAAAAATTCAAGAATTTAACCATTTCTTCCAAAAAAGGCTTATCTCCCTGTTTCCAGCGCTTTTCTGACACTTAGGCTGACATGTGATGAAAAAGTCAAAATGTTAACCATTGCTTCCAAAAAAGGCTTATCTCCCCGTTTTCCAGCTGTTTAGTGACATTTGGGATGATGTGTGATGAAAAATTCAAGAAAATAACCTTTTCTTCCAAAAAAAGGCAGATCTCCCTGTTTCCAGCGCTTTTCTGACACTTGGGCTGACATGTGATGAAAAGTCAGAAATCTTAATCAATGCTTCCAAAAAAGGCTTATCTCCCCGTTTCCAGCTGTTTAGTGACATTTGGGATGATGTGTGATGAAAAATTCAAGAATTTAACCATTTCTTCCAAAAAAGGCTTATCTCCCTGTTTCCAGCGCTTTTCTGACACTTGGGCTGACATGTGATGAAAAAGTCAGAAATCTTAATCAATGCTTCCAAAAAAGGCTTATCTCCCCGTTTCCAGCTGTTTAGTGACATTTGGGATGATGTGTGATGAAAAATTCAAGAATTTAACCTTTTCTTCCAAAAAAAGGCAGATCTCCCTGTTTCCAGCGCTTTTCTGACACTGGAGCTGATATGTGATGAAAAAGTCAAAATGTTAACCATTGCTTCCAAAAAAGGCTTATCTCCCCGTTTCCAGCTGTTTAGTGACATTTGGGATGATGTGTGATGAAAAATTCAAGAATTTAACCATTTCTTCCAAAAAAGTCTTATCTCCCTGTTTCCAGCGCTTTTCTGACACTTGGGCTGACATGTGATGAAAAAGTCAGAAATCTTAATCAATGCTTCCAAAAAAGGCTTATCTCCCCGTTTCCAGCTGTTTAGTGACATTTGGGATGATGTGTGATAAAAAATTCAAGAATTTAACCATTTCTTCCAAAAAAAGGCAGATCTCCCTGTTTCCAACGCTTTTCTGACACTGGAGCTGATAAGTGATGAAAATGTCAAAATGTTAACCATTGCTTCCAAAAAAGGCTTATCTCCCCGTTTCCAGCTGTTTAGTGACATTTGGGATGATGTGTGATGAAAAATTCAAGAATTTAACCTTTTCTTCCAAAAAAAGGCAGATCTCCCTGTTTCCAGCGCTTTTCTGACACTGGAGCTGATATGTGATGAAAAAGTCAAAATGTTAACCATTGCTTCCAAAAAAGGCTTATCTCCCCGTTTCCAGCTGTTTAGTGACATTTGGGATGATGTGTGATGAAAAATTCAAGAATTTGACCATTTCTTCCAAAAAAGGCTTATCTCCCTGTTTCCAGCGCTTTTCTGACACTTGGGCTGACATGTGATGAAAAAGTCAGAAATCTTAATCAATGCTTCCAAAAAAGGCTTATCTCCCCGTTTCCAGCTGTTTAGTGACATTTGGGATGATGTGTGATGAAAAATTCAAGAATATAACCTTTTCTTCCAAAAAAAGGCAGATCTCCCTGTTTCCAGCGCTTTTCTGACACTTGGGCTGACATGTGATGAAAAAGTCAGAAATCTTAATCAATGCTTCCAAAAAAGGCTTATCTCCCCGTTTCCAGCTGTTTAGTGACATTTGGGATGATGTGTGATGAAAAATTCAAGAATATAATCTTTTCTTCCAAAAAAAGGCAGATCTCCCTGTTTCCAGCGCTTTTCTGACACTTGGGCTGACATGTGATGAAAAAGTCAGAAATCTTAATCAATGCTTCCAAAAAAGGCTTATCTCCTCGTTTCCAGCTGTTTAGTGACATTTGGGATGATGTGTGATGAAAAATTCAAGAATTTAACCATTTCTTCCAAAAAAGGCTTATCTCCCTGTTTCCAGCGCTTTTCTGACACTTAGGCTGACATGTGATGAAAAAGTCAAAATGTTAACCATTGCTTCCAAAAAAGGCTAATCTCCCCGTTTCCAGCTGTTTAGTGACATTTGGGATGATGTGTGATGAAAAATTCAAGAATATAACCTTTTCTTCCAAAAAAAGGCAGATCTCCCTGTTTCCAGCGCTTTTCTGACACTTGGGCTGACATGTGATGAAAAAGTCAGAAATCTTAATCAATGCTTCCAAAAAAGGCTTATCTCCCCGTTTCCAGCTGTTTAGTGACATTTGGGATGATGTGTGATGAAAAATTCAAGAATATAACCTTTTCTTCCAAAAAAAGGCAGATCTCCCTGTTTCCAGCGCTTTTCTGACACTTGGGCTGACATGTGATGAAAAAGTCAGAAATCTTAATCAATGCTTCCAAAAAAGGCTTATCTCCCCGTTTCCAGCTGTTTAGTGACATTTGGGATGTTGTGTGATGAAAAATTCAAGAATTTAACCTTTTCTTCCAAAAAAGGCTTATCTCCCTGTTTCCAGCGCTTTTCTGACACTTGGGCTGACATGTGATGAAAAAGTCAGAAATCTTAATCAATGCTTCCAAAAAAGGCTTATCTCCCCGTTTCCAGCTGTTTAGTGACATTTGTGATGATGTGTGATAAAAAATTCAAGAATTTAACCATTTCTTCCAAAAAAAGGCAGATCTCCCTGTTTCCAGCGCTTTTCTGACACTGGAGCTGATAAGTGATGAAAATGTCAAAATGTTAACCATTGCTTCCAAAAAAGAATTATCTCCCCGTTTCCAGCTGTTTAGTGACATTTGGGATGATGTGTGATGAAAAATTCAAGAATTTAACCATTTCTTCCAAAAAAGGCTTATCTCCCTGTTTCCAGCGCTTTTCTGACACTTGGGCTGACATGTGATGAAAAAGTCAGAAATCTTAATCAATGCTTCCAAAAAAGGCTTATCTCCCCGTTTCCAGCTGTTTAGTGACATTTGGGATGATTTGTGATAAAAAATTCAAGAATTTAACCATTTCTTCCAAAAAAAGGCAGATCTCCCTGTTTCCAGCGCTTTTCTGACACTGGAGCTGATATGTGATGAAAAAGTCAAAATGTTAACCATTGCTTCCAAAAAAGGCTTATCTCCCCGTTTCCAGCTGTTTAGTGACATTTGGGATGATATGTGATGAAAAATTCAAGAATTTAACCATTTCTTCCAAAAAAGGCTTATCTCCCTGTTTCCAGCGCTTTTCTGACACTTGGGCTGACATGTGATGAAAAAGTCAGAAATCTAAATCAATGCTTCCAAAAAAGGTTTATCTCCCCGTTTCCAGCTGTTTAGTGACATTTGGGATGATGTGTGATGAAAAATTCAAGAATTTAACCTTTTCTTCCAAAAAAAGGCAGATCTCCCTGTTTCCAGCGCTTTTCTGACACTGGAGCTGATATGTGATGAAAAACTCAAAATGTTAACCATTGCTTCCAAAAAAGGCTTATCTCCCCGTTTCCAGCTGTTTAGTGACATTTGGGATGATGTGTGATGAAAAATTCAAGAATTTAACCTTTTCTTCCAAAAAAAAGGCAGATCTCCCTGTTTCCAGTGCTTTTCTGACACTGGAGCTGATATGTGATGAAAAAGTCAAAATGTTAACCATTGCTTCCAAAAAAGGCTTATCTCCCCGTTTCCAGCTGTTTAGTGACATTTGGGATGATGTGT
This sequence comes from Limanda limanda, assembly GCF_963576545.1. NCBI lineage: Eukaryota > Metazoa > Chordata > Actinopteri > Pleuronectiformes > Pleuronectidae > Limanda > Limanda limanda. The sequence goes on along the minus strand of NW_026870592.1, from coordinate 21,892 downwards.
GATGAAAAATTCAAGAATTTAACCATTTCTTCCAAAAAAGGCTTATCTCCCTGTTTCCAGCGCTTTTCTGACACTTGGGCTGACATGTGATGAAAAAGTCAGAAATCTTAATCAATGCTTCCAAAAAAGGCTTATCTCCCCGTTTCCAGCTGTTTAGTGACATTTGGGATGATGTGTGATGAAAAATTCAAGAATTTAACCTTTTCTTCCAAAAAAGGCTTATCTCCCTGTTTCCAGCGCTTTTCTGACACTTGGGCTGACATGTGATGAAAAAGTCAGAAATCTTAATCAATGCTTCCAAAAAAGGCTTATCTCCCCGTTTCCAGCTGTTTAGTGACATTTGGGATGATGTGTGATAAAAAATTCAAGAATTTAACCATTTCTTCCAAAAAAAAGGCAGATCTCCCTGTTTCCAGCACTTTTCTGACACTGGAGCTGATATGTGATGAAAAAGTCAAAATGTTAACCATTGCTTCCAAAAAAGGCTTATCTCCCCGTTTCCAGCTGTTTAGTGACATTTGGGATGATGTGTGATGAAAAATTCAAGAATATAACCATTTCTTCCAAAAAAGGCTTATCTCCCTGTTTCCAGCGCTTTTCTGACACTTGGGCTGACATGTGATGAAAAAGTCAGAAATCTTAATCAATGCTTCCAAAAAAGGCTTATCTCCCCGTTTCCAGCTGTTTAGTGACATTTGGGATGATGTGTGATGAAAAATTCAAGAATTTAACCATTTCTTCCAAAAAAGGCTTATCTCCCTGTTTCCAGCGCTTTTCTGACACTTGGGCTGACATGTGATGAAAAAGTCAGAAATCTTAATCAATGCTTCCAAAAAAGGCTTATCTCCCCGTTTCCAGCTGTTTAGTGACATTTGGGATGATGTGTGATGAAAAATTCAAGAATATAACCTTTTCTTCCAAAAAAAGGCAGATCTCCCTGTTTCCAGCGCTTTTCTGACACTTGGGCTGACATGTGATGAAAAAGTCAGAAATCTTAATCAATGCTTCCAAAAAAGGCTTATCTCCCCGTTTCCAGCTGTTTAGTGACATTTGGGATGATGTGTGATGAAAAATTCAATAATTTAACCATTTCTTCCAAAAAAGGCTTATCTCCCTGTTTCCAGCGCTTTTCTGACACTTGGGCTGACATGAGATGAAAAAGTCAGAAATCTTAATCAATGCTTCCAAAAAAGGCTTATCTCCCCGTTTCCAGCTGTTTAGTGACATTTGGGATGATGTGTGATGAAAAATTCAAGAATTTAACCATTTCTTCCAAAAAAGGCTTATCTCCCTGTTTCCAGCGCTTTTCTGACACTTGGGCTGACATGTGATGAAAAAGTCAGAAATCTTAATCAATGCTTCCAAAAAAAGGCTTATCTCCCCGTTTCCAGCTGTTTAGTGACATTTGGGATGATGTGTAATGAAAAATTCAAGAATTTAACCTTTTCTTCCAAAAAAAGGCAGATCTCCCTGTTTCCAGCGCTTTTCTGACACTGGAGCTGATATGTGATGAAAAAGTCAAAATGTTAACCATTGCTTCCAAAAAAGGCTTATCTCCCCGTTTCCAGCTGTTTAGTGACATTTGGGATGATGTGTGATGAAAAATTCAAGAATTTAACCATTTCTTCCAAAAAAGGCTTATCTCCCTGTTTCCAGCGCTTTTCTGACACTTGGGCTGACATGTGATGAAAAAGTCAGAAATCTTAATCAATGCTTCCAAAAAAAGGCTTATCTCCCCGTTTCCAGCTGTTTAGTGACATTTGGGATGATGTGTAATGAAAAATTCAAGAATTTAACCTTTTCTTCCAAAAAAAGGCAGATCTCCCTGTTTCCAGCGCTTTTCTGACACTGGAGCTGATATGTGATGAAAAAGTCAAAATGTTAACCATTGCTTCCAAAAAAGGCTTATCTCCCCGTTTCCAGCTGTTTAGTGACATTTGGGATGATGTGTGATGAAAAATTCAAGAATTTAACCATTTCTTCCAAAAAAGGCTTATCTCCCTGTTTCCAGCGCTTTTCTGACACTTGGGCTGACATGTGATGAAAAAGTCAGAAATCTTAATCAATGTTTCCAAAAAAGGCTTATCTCCCCGTTTCCAGCTGTTTAGTGACATTTGGGATGATGTGTGATGAAAAATTCAAGAATATAACCTTTTCTTCCAAAAAAAAGGCAGATCTCCCTGTTTCCAGCGCTTTTCTGACACTTGGGCTGACATGTGATGAAAAAGTCAGAAATCTTAATCAATGCTTCCAAAAAAGGCTTATCTCCCCGTTTCCAGCTGTTTAGTGACATTTGGGATGATGTGTGATGAAAAATTCAAGAATTTAACCTTTTCTTCCAAAAAAAGGCAGATCTACCTGTTTCCAGCGCTTTTCTGACACTGGAGCTGATTTGTGATGAAAAAGTCAAAATGTTAACCATTGCTTCCAAAAAAGGCTTATCTCCCCGTTTCCAGCTGTTTAGTGACATTTGGGATGATGTGTGATGAAAAATTCAAGAATATAACCATTTCTTCCAAAAAAAAGGCAGATCTCCCTGTTTCCAGCGCTTTTCTGACACTTGGGCTGACATGTGATGAAAAAGTCAGAAATCTTAATCAATGCTTCCAAAAAAGGCTTATCTCCCCGTTTCCAGCTGTTTAGTGACATTTGGGATGATGTGTGATGAAAAATTCAAGAATTTAACCATTTCTTCCAAAAAAGGCTTATCTCCCTGTTTCCAGCGCTTTTCTGACACTTGGGCTGACATGTGATGAAAAAGTCAGAAATCTTAATCATTGCTTCCAAAAAAGGCTTATCTCCCCGTTTCCATCTGTTTAGTGACATTTGGGATGATGTGTGATGAAAAATTCAAGAATATAACCTTTTCTTCCAAAAAAAGGCAGATCTCCCTGTTTCCAGCGCTTTTCTAACACTTGGGCTGACATGTGCTGAAAAAGTCAGAAATCTTAATCAATGCTTCCAAAAAAGGCTTATCTCCCCGTTTCCAGCTGTTTAGTGACATTTGGGATGATGTGTGATGAAAAATTCAAGAATTTAACCATTTCTTCCAAAAAAGGCTTATCTCCCTGTTTCCAGCGCTTTTCTGACACTTGGGCTGACATGTGATGAAAAAGTCAGAAATCTTAATCAATGCTTCCAAAAAAGGCTTATCTCCCCGTTTCCAGCTGTTTAGTGACATTTGGGATGATGTGTGATGAAAAATTCAAGAATTTAACCATTTCTTCCAAAAAAGGCTTATCTCCCTGTTTCCAGCGCTTTTCTGACACTTGGGCTGACATGAGATGAAAAAGTCAGAAATCTTAATCAATGCTTCCAAAAAAGGCTTATCTCCCCGTTTCCAGCTGTTTAGTGACATTTGGGATGATGTGTGATGAAAAATTCAAGAATTTAACCTTTTCTTCAAAAAAAAAGGCAGATCTACCTGTTTCCAGCGCTTTTCTGACACTGGAGCTGATATGTGATGAAAAAGTCAAAATGTTAACCATTGCTTCCAAAAAAGGCTTATCCCCCCGTTTCCAGCTGTTTAGTGACATTTGGGATGATGTGTGATGAAAAATTCAAGAATATAACCTTTTCTTCCAAAAAAAGGCAGATCTCCCTGTTTCCAGCGCTTTTCTGACACTTGGGCTGACATGTGATGAAAAAGTCAGAAATCTTAATCAATGCTTCCAAAAAAGGCTTATCTCCCCGTTTCCAGCTGTTTAGTGACATTTGGGATGATGTGTGATGAAAAATTCAAGAATTTAACCATTTCCTCCAAAAAAGGCTTATCTCCCTGTTTCCAGCGCTTTTCTGACACTTGGGCTGACATGTGATGGAAAAGTCAGAAATCTTAATCAATGCTTCCAAAAAAGGCTTATCTCCCCGTTTCCAGCTGTTTAGTGACATTTGGGATGATGTGTGATGAAAAATTCAAGAATTTAACCTTTTCTTCCAAAAAAAGGCAGATCTCCCTGTTTCCAGCGCTTTTCTGACACTGGAGCTGATATGTGATGAAAAAGTCAAAATGTTAACCATTGCTTCCAAAAAAGGCTTATCTCCCAGTTTCCAGCTGTTTAGTGACATTTGGGATGATGTGTGATGAAAAACTCAAGAATATAACCTTTTCTTCCAAAAAAAGGCAGATCTCCCTGTTTCCAGCGCTTTTCTGACACTTGGGCTGACATGTGATGAAAAAGTCAGAAATCTTAATCAATGCTTCCAAAAAAGGCTTATCTCCCCGTTTCCAGCTGTTTAGTGACATTTGGGATGATGTGTGATGAAAAATTCAAGAATTTAACCATTTCTTCCAAAAAAGGCTTATCTCCCTGTTTCCAGCGCTTTTCTGACACTTGGGCTGACATGTGATGAAAAAGTCAGAAATCTTAATCAATGCTTCCAAAAAAGGCTTATCTCCCCGTTTCCAGCTGTTTAGTGACATTTGGGATGATGTGAGATGAAAAATTCAAGAATTTAACCTTTTCTTCCAAAAAAAGGCAGATCTCCCTGTTTCCAGCGCTCTTCTGACACTGGAGCTGATATGTGATGAAAAAGTCAAAATGTTAACCATTGCTTCCAAAAAAGGCTTATCTCCCCGTTTCCAGCTGTTTAGTGACATTTGGGATGATGTGTGATGAAAAATTCAAGAATTTAACCATTTCTTCCAAAAAAGGCTTATCTCCCTGTTTCCAGCGCTTTTCTGACACTTGGGCTGACATGTGATGAAAAAGTCAGAAATCTTAATCAATGCTTCCAAAAAAGGCTTATCTCCCCGTTTCCAGCTGTTTAGTGACATTTGGGATGATGTGTGATGAAAAATTCAAGAATTTAACCATTTCTTCCAAAAAAGGCTTATCTCCCTGTTTCCAGCGCTTTTCTGACACTTGGGCTGACATGTGATGAAAAAGTCAGAAATCTTAATCAATGCTTCCAAAAAAGGCTTATCTCCCCGTTTCCAGCTGTTTAGTGACATTTGGGATGATGTGTGATGAAAAATTCAAGAATTTAACCTTTTCTTCCAAAAGAAGGCAGATCTCCCTGTTTCCAGCGCTTTTCTGACACTGGAGCTGATATGTGATGAAAAAGTCAAAATGTTAACCATTGCTTCCAAAAAAGGCTTATCTCCCCGTTTCCAGCTGTTTAGTGACATTTGGGATGATGTGTGATGAAAAATTCAAGAATATAACCTTTTCTTCCAAAAATAGGCAGATCTCCCTGTTTCCAGCGCTTTTCTGACACTTGGGCTGACATGTGATGAAAAAGTCAGAAATCTTAATCAATGCTTCCAAAAAAGGCTTATCTCCCCGTTTCCAGCTGTTTAGTGACATTTGGGATGATGTGAGATGAAAAATTCAAGAATTTAACCTTTTCTTCCAAAAAAAGGCAGATCTCCCTGTTTCCAGCGCTCTTCTGACACTGGAGCTGATATGTGATGAAAAAGTCAAAATGTTAACCATTGCTTCCAAAAAAGGCTTATCTCCCCGTTTCCAGCTGTTTAGTGACATTTGGGATGATGTGTGATGAAAAATTCAAGAATTTAACCATTTCTTCCAAAAAAGGCTTATCTCCCTGTTTCCAGCGCTTTTCTGACACTTGGGCTGACATGTGATGAAAAAGTCAGAAATCTTAATCAATGCTTCCAAAAAAGGCTTATCTCCCCGTTTCCAGCTGTTTAGTGACATTTGGGATGATGTGTGATGAAAAATTCAAGAATTTAACCATTTCTTCCAAAAAAGGCTTATCTCCCTGTTTCCAGCGCTTTTCTGACACTTGGGCTGACATGTGATGAAAAAGTCAGAAATCTTAATCAATGCTTCCAAAAAAGGCTTATCTCCCCGTTTCCAGCTGTTTAGTGACATTTGGGATGATGTGTGATGAAAAATTCAAGAATTTAACCTTTTCTTCCAAAAAAAGGCAGATCTCCCTGTTTCCAGCGCTTTTCTGACACTGGAGCTGATATGTGATGAAAAAGTCAAAATGTTAACCATTGCTTCCAAAAAAGGCTTATCTCCCCGTTTCCAGCTGTTTAGTGACATTTGGGATGATGTGTGATGAAAAATTCAAGAATATAACCTTTTCTTCCAAAAATAGGCAGATCTCCCTGTTTCCAGCGCTTTTCTGACACTTGGGCTGACATGTGATGAAAAAGTCAGAAATCTTAATCAATGCTTCCAAAAAAGGCTTATCTCCCCGTTTCCAGCTGTTTAGTGACATTTGGGATGATGTGTGATGAAAAATTCAAGAATATAACCTTTTCTTCCAAAAAAAGGCAGATCTCCCTGTTTCCAGCGCTTTTCTGACACTTGGGCTGACATGTGATGAAAAAGTCAGAAATCTTAATCAATGCTTCCAAAAAAGGCTTATCTCCCCGTTTCCAGCTGTTTAGTGACATTTGGGATGATGTGTGATGAAAAATTCAAGAATTTAACCTTTTCTTCCAAAAAAGGCTTATCTCCCTGTTTCCAGCGCTTTTCTGACACTTGGGCTGACATGTGATGAAAAAGTCAGAAATCTTAATCAATGCTTCCAAAAAAGGCTTATCTCCCCGTTTCCAGCTGTTTAGTGACATTTGGGATGATGTGTGATGAAAAATTCAAGAATTTAACCATTTCTTCCAAAAAAGGCTTATCTCCCTGTTTCCAGCGCTTTTCTGACACTTGGGCTGACATGTGATGAAAAAGTCAGAAATCTTAATCAATGCTTCCAAAAAAGGCTTATCTCCCCGTTTCCAGCTGTTTAGTGACATTTGGGATGATGTGTGATGAAAAATTCAAGAATTTAACCTTTTCTTCCAAAAAAGGCTTATCTCCCTGTTTCCAGCGCTTTTCTGACACTCGGGCTGACATGTGATGAAAAAGTCAGAAATCTTAATCAATGCTTCCAAAAAAGGCTTATCTCCCCGTTTCCAGCTGTTTAGTGACATTTGGGATGATGTGTGATAAAAAATTCAAGAATTTAACCATTTCTTCCAAAAAAAGGCAGATCTCCCTGTTTCCAGCGCTTTTCTGACACTGGAGCTGATATGTGATGAAAAAGTCAAAATGTTAACCATTGCTTCCAAAAAAGGCTTATCTCCCCGTTTCCAGCTGTTTAGTGACATTTGGGATGATGTGTGATGAAAAATTCAAGAATTTAACCATTTCTTCCAAAAAAGGCTTATCTCCCTGTTTCCAGCGCTTTTCTGACACTTGGGCTGACATGTGATGAAAAAGTCAAAATGTTAACCATTGCTTCCAAAAAAGGCTTATCTCCCCGTTTCCAGCTGTTTAGTGACATTTGGGATGATGTGTGATGAAAAATTCAAGAATATAATCTTTTCTTCCAAAAAAAGGCAGATCTCCCTGTTTCCAGCGCTTTTCTGACACTTGGGCTGACATGTGATGAAAAAGTCAAAATGTTAACCATTGCTTCCAAAAAAGGCTTATCTCCCCGTTTCCAGCTGTTTAGTGACATTTGGGATGATGTGTGATGAAAAATTCAAGAATTTAACCTTTTCTTCCAAAAAAGGCTTATCTCCCTGTTTCCAGCGCTTTTCTGACACTTGGGCTGACATGTGATGAAAAAGTCAGAAATCTTAATCATTGCTTCAAAAAAAGGCTTATCTCCCCGTTTCCAGCTGTTTAGTGACATTTGGGATGATGTGTGATGAAAAATTCAAGAATTTAACCATTTCTTCCAAAAAAAGGCAGATCTCCCTGTTTCCAGCGCTTTTCTGACACTTGGGCTGACAAGTGATGAAAAAGTCAGAAATCTTAATCAATGCTTCCAAAAAAGGCTTATCTCCCCGTTTCCAGCTGTTTAGTGACATTTGGGATAATGTGTGATGAAAAATTCAAGAATTTAACCATTTCTTCCAAAAAAGGCTTATCTCCCTGTTTCCAGCGCTTTTCTGACACTTAGGCTGACATGTGATGAAAAAGTCAAAATGTTAACCATTGCTTCCAAAAAAGGCTTATCTCCCCGTTTTCCAGCTGTTTAGTGACATTTGGGATGATGTGTGATGAAAAATTCAAGAAAATAACCTTTTCTTCCAAAAAAAGGCAGATCTCCCTGTTTCCAGCGCTTTTCTGACACTTGGGCTGACATGTGATGAAAAGTCAGAAATCTTAATCAATGCTTCCAAAAAAGGCTTATCTCCCCGTTTCCAGCTGTTTAGTGACATTTGGGATGATGTGTGATGAAAAATTCAAGAATTTAACCATTTCTTCCAAAAAAGGCTTATCTCCCTGTTTCCAGCGCTTTTCTGACACTTGGGCTGACATGTGATGAAAAAGTCAGAAATCTTAATCAATGCTTCCAAAAAAGGCTTATCTCCCCGTTTCCAGCTGTTTAGTGACATTTGGGATGATGTGTGATAAAAAATTCAAGAATTTAACCATTTCTTCCAAAAAAAGGCAGATCTCCCTGTTTCCAACGCTTTTCTGACACTGGAGCTGATAAGTGATGAAAATGTCAAAATGTTAACCATTGCTCCCAAAAAAGGCTTATCTCCCCGTTTCCAGCTGTTTAGTGACATTTGGGATGATGTGTGATGAAAAATTCAAGAATTTAACCTTTTCTTCCAAAAAAAGGCAGATCTCCCTGTTTCCAGCGCTTTTCTGACACTGGAGCTGATATGTGATGAAAAAGTCAAAATGTTAACCATTGCTTCCAAAAAAGGCTTATCTCCCCGTTTCCAGCTGTTTAGTGACATTTGGGATGATGTGTGATGAAAAATTCAAGAATTTGACCATTTCTTCCAAAAAAGGCTTATCTCCCTGTTTCCAGCGCTTTTCTGACACTTGGGCTGACATGTGATGAAAAAGTCAGAAATCTTAATCAATGCTTCCAAAAAAGGCTTATCTCCCCGTTTCCAGCTGTTTAGTGACATTTGGGATGATGTGTGATGAAAAATTCAAGAATATAACCTTTTCTTCCAAAAAAAGGCAGATCTCCCTGTTTCCAGCGCTTTTCTGACACTTGGGCTGACATGTGATGAAAAAGTCAGAAATCTTAATCAATGCTTCCAAAAAAGGCTTATCTCCCCGTTTCCAGCTGTTTAGTGACATTTGGGATGATGTGTGATGAAAAATTCAAGAATATAATCTTTTCTTCCAAAAAAAGGCAGATCTCCCTGTTTCCAGCGCTTTTCTGACACTTGGGCTGACATGTGATGAAAAAGTCAGAAATCTTAATCAATGCTTCCAAAAAAGGCTTATCTCCTCGTTTCCAGCTGTTTAGTGACATTTGGGATGATGTGTGATGAAAAATTCAAGAATTTAACCATTTCTTCCAAAAAAGGCTTATCTCCCTGTTTCCAGCGCTTTTCTGACACTTAGGCTGACATGTGATGAAAAAGTCAAAATGTTAACCATTGCTTCCAAAAAAGGCTAATCTCCCCGTTTCCAGCTGTTTAGTGACATTTGGGATGATGTGTGATGAAAAATTCAAGAATATAACCTTTTCTTCCAAAAAAAGGCAGATCTCCCTGTTTCCAGCGCTTTTCTGACACTTGGGCTGACATGTGATGAAAAAGTCAGAAATCTTAATCAATGCTTCCAAAAAAGGCTTATCTCCCCGTTTCCAGCTGTTTAGTGACATTTGGGATGATGTGTGATGAAAAATTCAAGAATATAACCTTTTCTTCCAAAAAAAGGCAGATCTCCCTGTTTCCAGCGCTTTTCTGACACTTGGGCTGACATGTGATGAAAAAGTCAGAAATCTTAATCAATGCTTCCAAAAAAGGCTTATCTCCCCGTTTCCAGCTGTTTAGTGACATTTGGGATGTTGTGTGATGAAAAATTCAAGAATTTAACCTTTTCTTCCAAAAAAGGCTTATCTCCCTGTTTCCAGCGCTTTTCTGACACTTGGGCTGACATGTGATGAAAAAGTCAGAAATCTTAATCAATGCTTCCAAAAAAGGCTTATCTCCCCGTTTCCAGCTGTTTAGTGACATTTGGGATGATGTGTGATAAAAAATTCAAGAATTTAACCATTTCTTCCAAAAAAAGGCAGATCTCCCTGTTTCCAGCGCTTTTCTGACACTGGAGCTGATAAGTGATGAAAATGTCAAAATGTTAACCATTGCTTCCAAAAAAGAATTATCTCCCCGTTTCCAGCTGTTTAGTGACATTTGGGATGATGTGTGATGAAAAATTCAAGAATTTAACCATTTCTTCCAAAAAAGGCTTATCTCCCTGTTTCCAGCGCTTTTCTGACACTTGGGCTGACATGTGATGAAAAAGTCAGAAATCTTAATCAATGCTTCCAAAAAAGGCTTATCTCAACGTTTCCAGCTGTTTAGTGACATTTGGGATGATATGTGATGAAAAATTCAAGAATTTAACCATTTCTTCCAAAAAAGGCTTATCTCCCTGTTTCCAGCGCTTTTCTGACACTTGGGCTGACATGTGATGAAAAAGTCAGAAATCTAAATCAATGCTTCCAAAAAAGGTTTATCTCCCCGTTTCCAGCTGTTTAGTGACATTTGGGATGATGTGTGATGAAAAATTCAAGAATTTAACCTTTTCTTCCAAAAAAAGGCAGATCTCCCTGTTTCCAGCGCTTTTCTGACACTGGAGCTGATATGTGATGAAAAACTCAAAATGTTAACCATTGCTTCCAAAAAAGGCTTATCTCCCCGTTTCCAGCTGTTTAGTGACATTTGGGATGATGTGTGATGAAAAATTCAAGAATTTAACCTTTTCTTCCAAAAAAGGCTTATCTCCCTGTTTCCAGCGCTTTTCTGACACTTGGGCTGACATGTGATGAAAAAGTCAGAAATCTTAATCATTGCTTCAAAAAAAGGCTTATCTCCCCGTTTCCAGCTGTTTAGTGACATTTGGGATGATGTGTGATGAAAAATTCAAGAATTTAACCATTTCTTCCAAAAAAAGGCAGATCTCCCTGTTTCCAGCGCTTTTCTGACACTTGGGCTGACAAGTGATGAAAAAGTCAGAAATCTTAATCAATGCTTCCAAAAAAGGCTTATCTCCCCGTTTCCAGCTGTTTAGTGACATTTGGGATAATGTGTGATGAAAAATTCAAGAATTTAACCATTTCTTCCAAAAAAGGCTTATCTCCCTGTTTCCAGCGCTTTTCTGACACTTAGGCTGACATGTGATGAAAAAGTCAAAATGTTAACCATTGCTTCCAAAAAAGGCTTATCTCCCCGTTTTCCAGCTGTTTAGTGACATTTGGGATGATGTGTGATGAAAAATTCAAGAAAATAACCTTTTCTTCCAAAAAAAGGCAGATCTCCCTGTTTCCAGCGCTTTTCTGACACTTGGGCTGACATGTGATGAAAAGTCAGAAATCTTAATCAATGCTTCCAAAAAAGGCTTATCTCCCCGTTTCCAGCTGTTTAGTGACATTTGGGATGATGTGTGATGAAAAATTCAAGAATTTAACCATTTCTTCCAAAAAAGGCTTATCTCCCTGTTTCCAGCGCTTTTCTGACACTTGGGCTGACATGTGATGAAAAAGTCAGAAATCTTAATCAATGCTTCCAAAAAAGGCTTATCTCCCCGTTTCCAGCTGTTTAGTGACATTTGGGATGATGTGTGATAAAAAATTCAAGAATTTAACCATTTCTTCCAAAAAAAGGCAGATCTCCCTGTTTCCAACGCTTTTCTGACACTGGAGCTGATAAGTGATGAAAATGTCAAAATGTTAACCATTGCTCCCAAAAAAGGCTTATCTCCCCGTTTCCAGCTGTTTAGTGACATTTGGGATGATGTGTGATGAAAAATTCAAGAATTTAACCTTTTCTTCCAAAAAAAGGCAGATCTCCCTGTTTCCAGCGCTTTTCTGACACTGGAGCTGATATGTGATGAAAAAGTCAAAATGTTAACCATTGCTTCCAAAAAAGGCTTATCTCCCCGTTTCCAGCTGTTTAGTGACATTTGGGATGATGTGTGATGAAAAATTCAAGAATTTGACCATTTCTTCCAAAAAAGGCTTATCTCCCTGTTTCCAGCGCTTTTCTGACACTTGGGCTGACATGTGATGAAAAAGTCAGAAATCTTAATCAATGCTTCCAAAAAAGGCTTATCTCCCCGTTTCCAGCTGTTTAGTGACATTTGGGATGATGTGTGATGAAAAATTCAAGAATATAACCTTTTCTTCCAAAAAAAGGCAGATCTCCCTGTTTCCAGCGCTTTTCTGACACTTGGGCTGACATGTGATGAAAAAGTCAGAAATCTTAATCAATGCTTCCAAAAAAGGCTTATCTCCCCGTTTCCAGCTGTTTAGTGACATTTGGGATGATGTGTGATGAAAAATTCAAGAATATAATCTTTTCTTCCAAAAAAAGGCAGATCTCCCTGTTTCCAGCGCTTTTCTGACACTTGGGCTGACATGTGATGAAAAAGTCAGAAATCTTAATCAATGCTTCCAAAAAAGGCTTATCTCCTCGTTTCCAGCTGTTTAGTGACATTTGGGATGATGTGTGATGAAAAATTCAAGAATTTAACCATTTCTTCCAAAAAAGGCTTATCTCCCTGTTTCCAGCGCTTTTCTGACACTTAGGCTGACATGTGATGAAAAAGTCAAAATGTTAACCATTGCTTCCAAAAAAGGCTAATCTCCCCGTTTCCAGCTGTTTAGTGACATTTGGGATGATGTGTGATGAAAAATTCAAGAATATAACCTTTTCTTCCAAAAAAAGGCAGATCTCCCTGTTTCCAGCGCTTTTCTGACACTTGGGCTGACATGTGATGAAAAAGTCAGAAATCTTAATCAATGCTTCCAAAAAAGGCTTATCTCCCCGTTTCCAGCTGTTTAGTGACATTTGGGATGATGTGTGATGAAAAATTCAAGAATTTAACCATTTCTTCCAAAAAAGGCTTATCTCCCTGTTTCCAGCGCTTTTCTGACACTTGGGCTGACATGTGATGAAAAAGTCAGAAATCTTAATCAATGCTTCCAAAAAAAGGCTTATCTCCCCGTTTCCAGCTGTTTAGTGACATTTGGGATGATGTGTAATGAAAAATTCAAGAATTTAACCTTTTCTTCCAAAAAAAGGCAGATCTCCCTGTTTCCAGCGCTTTTCTGACACTGGAGCTGATATGTGATGAAAAAGTCAAAATGTTAACCATTGCTTCCAAAAAAGGCTTATCTCCCCGTTTCCAGCTGTTTAGTGACATTTGGGATGATGTGTGATGAAAAATTCAAGAATTTAACCATTTCTTCCAAAAAAGGCTTATCTCCCTGTTTCCAGCGCTTTTCTGACACTTGGGCTGACATGTGATGAAAAAGTCAGAAATCTTAATCAATGTTTCCAAAAAAGGCTTATCTCCCCGTTTCCAGCTGTTTAGTGACATTTGGGATGATGTGTGATGAAAAATTCAAGAATATAACCTTTTCTTCCAAAAAAAAGGCAGATCTCCCTGTTTCCAGCGCTTTTCTGACACTTGGGCTGACATGTGATGAAAAAGTCAGAAATCTTAATCAATGCTTCCAAAAAAGGCTTATCTCCCCGTTTCCAGCTGTTTAGTGACATTTGGGATGATGTGTGATGAAAAATTCAAGAATTTAACCTTTTCTTCCAAAAAAAGGCAGATCTACCTGTTTCCAGCGCTTTTCTGACACTGGAGCTGATTTGTGATGAAAAAGTCAAAATGTTAACCATTGCTTCCAAAAAAGGCTTATCTCCCCGTTTCCAGCTGTTTAGTGACATTTGGGATGATGTGTGATGAAAAATTCAAGAATATAACCATTTCTTCCAAAAAAAAGGCAGATCTCCCTGTTTCCAGCGCTTTTCTGACACTTGGGCTGACATGTGATGAAAAAGTCAGAAATCTTAATCAATGCTTCCAAAAAAGGCTTATCTCCCCGTTTCCAGCTGTTTAGTGACATTTGGGATGATGTGTGATGAAAAATTCAAGAATTTAACCATTTCTTCCAAAAAAGGCTTATCTCCCTGTTTCCAGCGCTTTTCTGACACTTGGGCTGACATGTGATGAAAAAGTCAGAAATCTTAATCATTGCTTCCAAAAAAGGCTTATCTCCCCGTTTCCATCTGTTTAGTGACATTTGGGATGATGTGTGATGAAAAATTCAAGAATTTAACCTTTTCTTCCAAAAAAGGCTTATCTCCCTGTTTCCAGCGCTTTTCTGACACTTGGGCTGACATGTGATGAAAAAGTCAGAAATCTTAATCAATGCTTCCAAAAAAGGCTTATCTCCCCGTTTCCAGCTGTTTAGTGACATTTGGGATGATGTGTGATGAAAAATTCAAGAATATAACCTTTTCTTCCAAAAAAAGGCAGATATCCCTGTTTCCAGCGCTTTTCTGACACTTGGGCTGACATGTGATGAAAAAGTCAGAAATCTTAATCAATGCTTCCAAAAAAGGCTTATCTCCCCGTTTCCAGCTGTTTAGTGACATTTGGGATGATGTGTGATGAAAAATTCAAGAATTTAACCTTTTCTTCCAAAAAAGGCTTATCTCCCTGTTTCCAGCGCTTTTCTGACACTTGGGCTGACATGTGATGAAAAAGTCAGAAATCTTAATCAATGCTTCCAAAAAAGGCTTATCTCCCCGTTTCCAGCTGTTTAGTGACATTTGGGATGATGTGTGATAAAAAATTCAAGAATTTAACCATTTCTTCCAAAAAAAGGCAGATCTCCCTGTTTCCAGCGCTTTTCTGACAGTGGAGCTGATATGTGATGAAAAAGTCAAAATTTTAACCATTGCTTCCAAAAAAGGCTTATCTCCCCGTTTCCAGCTGTTTAGTGACATTTGGGATGATGTGTGATGAAAAATTCAAGAATTTAACCATTTCTTCCAAAAAAGGCTTATCTCCCTGTTTCCAGCGCTTTTCTGACACTTGGGCTGACATGTGATGAAAAAGTCAGAAATCTTAATCAATGCTTCCAAAAAAGGCTTATCTCCCCGTTTCCAGCTGTTTAGTGACATTTGGGATGATGTGTGATGAAAAATTCAAGAATTTAACCATTTCTTCCAAAAAAGGCTTATCTCCCTGTTTCCAGCGCTTTTCTGACACTTGGGCTGACATGTGATGAAAAAGTCAAAATGTTAACCATTGCTTCCAAAAAAGGCTTATCTCCCCGTTTCCAGCTGTTTAGTTACATTTGGGATGATGTGTGATGAAAAATTCAAGAATATAACCTTTTCTTCCAAAAAAAGGCAGATCTCCCTGTTTCCAGCGCTTTTCTGACACTTGGGCTGACATGTGATGAAAAAGTCAGAAATCTTAATCAATGCTTCCAAAAAAGGCTTATCTCCCCGTTTCCAGCTGTTTAGTGACATTTGGGATGATGTGTGATGAAAAATTCAAGAATTTAACCTTTTCTTCCAAAAAAGGCTTATCTCCCTGTTTCCAGCGCTTTTCTGACACTTGGGCTGACATGTGATGAAAAAGTCAGAAATCTTAATCAATGCTTCCAAAAAAGGCTTATCTCCCCGTTTCCAGCTGTTTAGTGACATTTGGGATGATGTGTGATAAAAAATTCAAGAATTTAACCATTTCTTCCAAAAAAGGCAGATCTCCCTGTTTCCAGCGCTTTTCTGACACTGGAGCTGATATGTGATGAAAAAGTCAGAAATCTTAATCAATGCTTCCAAAAAAGGCTTATCTCCCCGTTTCCAGCTGTTTAGTGACATTTGGGATGATGTGTGATGAAAAATTCAAGAATTTAACCATTTCTTCCAAAAAAGGCTTATCTCCCTGTTTCCAGCGCTTTTCTGACACTTGGGCTGACATGTGATGAAAAAGTCAAAATGTTAACCATTGCTTCCAAAAAAGGCTTATCTCCCCGTTTCCAGCTGTTTAGTGACATTTGGGATGATGTGTGATGAAAAATTCAAGAATATAACCTTTTCTTCCAAAAAAAGGCAGATCTCCCTGTTTCCAGCGCTTTTCTGACACTTGGGCTGACATGTGATGAAAAAGTCAGAAATCTTAATCAATGCTTCCAAAAAAGGCTTATCTCCCCGTTTCCAGCTGTTTAGTGACATTTGGGATGATGTGTGATGAAAAATTCAAGAATTTAACCATTTCTTCCAAAAAAGGCTTATCTCCCTGTTTCCAGCGCTTTTCTGACACTTGGGCTGACATGTGATGAAAAAGTCAAAATGTTAACCATTGCTTCCAAAAAAGGCTTATCTCCCCGTTTCCAGCTGTTTAGTGACATTTGGGATGATGTGTGATGAAAAATTCAAGAATATAACCTTTTCTTCCAAAAAAAGGCAGATCTCCCTGTTTCCAGCGCTTTTCTGACACTTGGGCTGACATGTGATGAAAAAGTCAGAAATCTTAATCAATGCTTCCGAAAAAGGCTTATCTCCCCGTTTCCAGCTGTTTAGTGACATTTGGGATGATGTGTGATGAAAAATTCAAGAATTTAACCATTTCTTCCAAAAAAGGCTTATCTCCCTGTTTCCAGCGCTTTTCTGACACTTGGGCTGACATGTGATGAAAAAGTCAGAAATCTTAATCAATGCTTCCAAAAAAGGCTTATCTCCCCGTTTCCAGCTGTTTAGTGACATTTGGGATGATGTGTGATGAAAAATTCAAGAATTTAACCTTTTCTTCCAAAAAAGGCTTATCTCCCTGTTTCCAGCGCTTTTCTGACACTTGGGCTGACATGTGATGAAAAAGTCAGAAATCTTAATCAATGCTTCCAAAAAAGGCTTATCTCCCCGTTTCCAGCTGTTTAGTGACATTTGGGATGATGTGTGATAAAAAATTCAAGAATTTAACCATTTCTTCCAAAAAAAGGCAGATCTCCCTGTTTCCAGCGCTTTTCTGACACTGGAGCTGATATGTGATGAAAAAGTCAAAATGTTAACCATTGCTTCCAAAAAAGGCTTATCTCCCCGTTTCCAGCTGTTTAGTGACATTTGGGATGATGTGTGATGAAAAATTCAAGAATTTAACCATTTCTTCCAAAAAAGGCTTATCTCCCTGTTTCCAGCGCTTTTCTGACACTTGGGCTGACATGTGATGAAAAAGTCAGAAATCTTAATCAATGCTTCCAAAAAAGGCTTATCTCCCCGTTTCCAGCTGTTTAGTGACATTTGGGATGATGTGTGATGAAAAATTCAAGAATTTAACCATTTCTTCCAAAAAAGGCTTATCTCCCTGTTTCCAGCGCTTTTCTGACACTTGGGCTGACATGTGATGAAAAAGTCAAAATGTTAACCATTGCTTCCAAAAAAGGCTTATCTCCCCGTTTCCAGCTGTTTAGTGACATTTGGGATGATGTGTGATGAAAAATTCAAGAATATAACCTTTTCTTTCAAAAAAAGGCGGATCTCCCTGTTTCCAGCGCTTTTCTGACACTTGGGCTGACATGTGATGAAAAAGTCAGAAATCTTAATCAATGCTTCCAAAAAAGGCTTATCTCCCCGTTTCCAGCTGTTTAGTGACATTTGGGATGATGTGTGATGAAAAATTCAAGAATTTAACCATTTCTTCCAAAAAAGGCATATCTCCCTGTTTCCAGCGCTTTTCTGACACTTGGGCTGACATGTGATGAAAAAGTCAAAATGTTAACCATTGCTTCCAAAAAAGGCTTATCTCCCCGTTTCCAGCTTTTTAGTGACATTTGGGATGATGTGTGATGAAAAATTCAAGAATATAACCTTTTCTTCCAAAAAAAGGCAGATCTCCCTGTTTCCAGCGCTTTTCTGACACTTGGGCTGACATGTGATGAAAAAGTCAGAAATCTTAATCAATGCTTCCAAAAAAGGCTTATCTCCCCGTTTCCAGCTGTTTAGTGACATTTGGGATGATGTGTGATGAAAAATTCAAGAATTTAACCATTTCTACCAAAAAAGGCTTATCTCCCTGTTTCCAGCGCTTTTCTGACACTTGGGCTGACATGTGATGAAAAAGTCAGAAATCTTAATCAATGCTTCCAAAAAAGGCTTATCTCCCCGTTTCCAGCTGTTTAGTGACATTTGGGATGATGTGTGATGAAAAATTCAAGAATTTAACCTTTTCTTCCAAAAAAGGCTTATCTCCCTGTTTCCAGCGCTTTTCTGACACTTGGGCTGACATGTGATGAAAAAGTCAGAAATCTTAATCAATGCTTCCAAAAAAGGCTTATCTCCCCGTTTCCAGCTGTTTAGTGACATTTGGGATGATGTGTGATAAAAAATTCAAGAATTTAACCATTTCTTCCAAAAAAAGGCAGATCTCCCTGTTTCCAGCGCTTTTCTGACACTGGAGCTGATATGTGATGAAAAAGTCAAAATGTTAACCATTGCTTCCAAAAAAGGCTTATCTCCCCGTTTCCAGCTGTTTAGTGACATTTGGGATGATGTGTGATGAAAAATTCAAGAATTTAACCATTTCTTCCAAAAAAGGCTTATCTCCCTGTTTCCAGCGCTTTTCTGACACTTGGGCTGACATGTGATGAAAAAGTCAGAAATCTTAATCAATGCTTCCAAAAAAGGCTTATCTCCCCGTTTCCAGCTGTTTAGTGACATTTGGGATGATGTGTGATGAAAAATTCAAGAATTTAACCATTTCTTCCAAAAAAGGCTTATCTCCCTGTTTCCAGCGCTTTTCTGACACTTGGGCTGACATGTGATGAAAAAGTCAAAATGTTAACCATTGCTTCCAAAAAAGGCTTATCTCCCCGTTTCCAGCTGTTTAGTGACATTTGGGATGATGTGTGATGAAAAATTCAAGAATATAACCTTTTCTTTCAAAAAAAGGCGGATCTCCCTGTTTCCAGCGCTTTTCTGACACTTGGGCTGACATGTGATGAAAAAGTCAGAAATCTTAATCAATGCTTCCAAAAAAGGCTTATCTCCCCGTTTCCAGCTGTTTAGTGACATTTGGGATGATGTGTGATGAAAAATTCAAGAATTTAACCATTTCTTCCAAAAAAGGCATATCTCCCTGTTTCCAGCGCTTTTCTGACACTTGGGCTGACATGTGATGAAAAAGTCAAAATGTTAACCATTGCTTCCAAAAAAGGCTTATCTCCCCGTTTCCAGCTTTTTAGTGACATTTGGGATGATGTGTGATGAAAAATTCAAGAATATAACCTTTTCTTCCAAAAAAAGGCAGATCTCCCTGTTTCCAGCGCTTTTCTGACACTTGGGCTGACATGTGATGAAAAAGTCAGAAATCTTAATCAATGCTTCCAAAAAAGGCTTATCTCCCCGTTTCCAGCTGTTTAGTGACATTTGGGATGATGTGTGATGAAAAATTCAAGAATTTAACCATTTCTACCAAAAAAGGCTTATCTCCCTGTTTCCAGCGCTTTTCTGACACTTGGGCTGACATGTGATGAAAAAGTCAGAAATCTTAATCAATGCTTCCAAAAAAGGCTTATCACCCCGTTTCCAGCTGTTTAGTGACATTTGGGATGATGTGTGATGAAAAATTCAAGAATTTAACCATTTCTTCCAAAAAAGGCTTATCTCCCTGTTTCCAGCGCTTTTCTGACACTTGGGCTGACATGTGATGAAAAAGTCAGAAATCTTAATCAATGCTTCCAAAAAAGGCTTATCTCCCCGTTTCCAGCTGTTTAGTGAAATTTGGGATGATGTGTGATTAAAAATTCAAGAATTTAACCTTTTCTTCCAAAAAAAGGCAGATCTCCCTGTTTCCAGCGCTTTTCTGACACTGGAGCTGATATGTGATGAAAAAGTCAAAATGTTAACCATTGCTTCCAAAAAAGGCTTATCTCCCCGTTTCCAGCTGTTTAGTGACATTTGGGATGATGTGTGATGAAAAATTCAAGAATATAACCTTTTCTTCCAAAAAAAGGCAGATCTCCCTGTTTCCAGCGCTTTTCTGACACTTGGGCTGACATGTGATGAAAAATTCAGAAATCTTAATCAATGCTTCCAAAAAAGGCTTATCTCCCCGTTTCCAGCTGTTTAGTGACATTTGGGATGATGTGTGATGAAAAATTCAAGAATATAACCTTTTCTTCCAAAAAAAGGCAGATCTCCCTGTTTCCAGCGCTTTTCTGACACTTGGGCTGACATGTGATGAAAAAGTCAGAAATCTTAATCAATGCTTCCAAAAAAGCTTATCTCCCCGTTTCCAGCTGTTTAGTGACATTTGGGATGATGTGTGATGAAAATTCAGAATTTAACCTTTTCTTCCAAAAAAAGGCTTATCTCCCTGTTTCCAGCGCTTTTCTGACACTGGAGCTGATATGTGATGAAAAAGGCAAAATGTTAACCATTGCTTCCAAAAAAGGCTTATCTCCCCGTTTCCAGCTGTTTAGTGACATTTGGGATGATGTGTGATTGAAAAATTCAAGAATTTAAACCATTTCTTCCAAAAAAGGCTTATCTCCCTGTTTCCAGCACTTTTCTGACACTTGGGCTGACATGTGATGAAAAAGTCAGAAATCTTAATCAATGCTTCCAAAAAAGGCTTATCTCCCCGTTTCCAGCTGTTAGTGACATTTGGGATGATGTGTGATGAAAAATTCAAGAATTTAACCTTTTCTTCCAAAAAAGGCAGATCTCCCTGTTTCCAGCGCTTTTCTGACACTGGAGCTGATATGTGATGAAAAAGTCAAAATGTTAACGATTGCTTCCAAAAAAGGCTTATCCTCCCGTTTCCAGCTGTTTAGTGACATTTTGGATGATGTGTGATGAAAAATTCAAGAAGAATATAACCTTTTCTTCCAAAAAAAGGCAGATCTCCCTGTTTCCAGCGCTTTTCTGACACTTGGGCTGACATGTGATGAAAAAGTCAGAAATCTTAATCAATGCTTCCAAAAAAGGCTTATCTCCCCGTTTCCAGCTGTTTAGTGACATTTGGGATGATGTGTGATGAAAAATTCAAGAATTTAACCATTTCTTCCAAAAAAGGCTTATCTCCCTGTTTCCAGCGCTTTTCTGACACTTGGGCTGACATGTGATGAAAAAGTCAAAATGTTAACCATTGCTTCCAAAAAAGGCTTATCTCCCCGTTTCCAGCTGTTTAGTGACATTTGGGATGATGTGTGATGAAAAATTCAAGAATATAACCTTTTCTTCCAAAAAAGGCAGATCTCCCTGTTTCCAGCGCTTTTCTGACACTTGGGCTGACATGTGATGAAAAAGTCAGAAATCTTAATCAATGCTTCCAAAAAAGGCTTATCTCCCCGTTTCCAGCTGTTTAGTGACATTTGGGATGATGTGTGATGAAAAAATTCAAGAATTTAACCATTTCTTCCAAAAAAGGCTTATCTCCCTGTTTCCAGCGCTTTTCTGACACTTGGGCTGACATGTGATGAAAAAGTCAGAAATCTTAATCAATGCTTCCAAAAAAGGCTTATCTCCCCGTTTCCAGCTGTTTAGTGACATTTGGGATGATGTGTGATGAAAAATTCAAGAATTTAACCTTTTCTTCCAAAAAAAGGCAGATCTCCCTGTTTCCAGCGCTTTTCTGACACTGGAGCTGATATGTGATGAAAAAGTCATAATGTTAACGATTGCTTCCAAAAAAGGCTTATCTCCCCGTTTCCAGCTGTTTAGTGACATTTTGGATGATGTGTGATGAAAAATTCAAGAATATAACCTTTTCTTCCAAAAAAAGGCAGATCTCCCTGTTTCCAGCGCTTTTCTGACACTTGGGCTGACATGTGATGAAAAAGTCAGAAATCTTAATCAATGCTTCCAAAAAAGGCTTATCTCCCCGTTTCCAGCTGTTTAGTGACATTTGGGATGATGTGTGATGAAAAATTCAAGAATTTAACCATTTCTTCCAAAAAAGGCTTATCTCCCTGTTTCCAGCGCTTTTCTGACACTTGGGCTGACATGTGATGAAAAAGTCAAAATGTTAACCATTGCTTCCAAAAAAGGCTTATCTCCCCGTTTCCAGCTGTTTAGTGACATTTGGGATGATGTGTGATGAAAAATTCAAGAATATAACCTTTTCTTCCAAAAAAAGGCAGATCTCCCTGTTTCCAGCGCTTTTCTGACACTTGGGCTGACATGTGA